>NC_056729.1:500010868-500295868 GCF_019279795.1 Protopterus annectens | reverse complement strand
AAATGGCTGACAAATGGGCCTTCACAGAATAGACTGGGGCAACTCACGCAAATAAGAGGACCAGAGGTACCCCCTCTGAAAAAGGGTACTGGTTACAAGCATGACACCAAACCGAAATTCTCTTCCATTTGGATGTACAAGATTTTCTGGTTGAGGGTTTCCTTACCTTCTGTAAAACCCCGAGCACAACCTCAGAAGAGAGGTGCCTGAAAGGGATCAAAACCCTATTACCCTCAGTGTCAGTTGTAGGCTGGATAAGTGGGTATGGATGAGACCCCTTTACTTTGTGAGGAGGTCCAACTGGTAAGGTTAACTTCTGTCGGTTGCCCCTGGCTAGATGCATTAATAATGGAAAGCAGTGCTGTCTCGGCCACAGGAAAGTCTGTAGCAAGATTTATGGGGAATCCAACTTGAATGTTCTGCAGGATTCTCTGAAGTTGAGGAAGTGGGAAAGCATAAAGAAACCTCCCTTACCAAAAAAGTAATGGGCATCCAGCTTCCAGCCCATATGGCACGGCACTCTGGAACAGAGGAGAGGGAGCTGGTTGTTCAGAGGGGAGGCAAAAAAGGTTGTCTAGAGGAATACCCCACAGATTGACAATGTCCAGAAACACGTTTATGTAGTATCCATTCATGAGCTTGTGTTTAGGACCTGCTCAGAGTTTGCCACAAGATTGTGCCCTGAAGGAATGTATACTGCCTGAAGAGTTAATTGATAACTGAGAGCTACTTCCCAAGCCTGAAGTGGTGTCCTGCAGAGGAGATGAGATTTTGTGCCCCCTGCTTGTTGACATACCACATGTTGTCTGTGTATACCTTCAATGGACCAGGAGAGAACATGGTGTGAAAAGCCATAATCGGCGCCCGCATCTCTGTTATCGTCAGACTTCTGATGAGTAGGCCAAAAACCCTGAACTTTCAGGTGACCAAAAGATGCCTCCCACCCGTGTCTGTGGAATCTGTGAACACCTCTGGAGAAGGGACTGGAAGCTGAAAAGGCCGGCCTGGGTTGAAAGCAAACTGTTGCAACCACCTCTCCTTTTCCTTCCTGAGACAGTGAAGGGAGAGGTACAGTGAAACTCGAGCGACAATGCTGCAGCCAGACCGACTTGAGGTATGATTGAAACTTCTACATATAAAGTCTGGCAATAGGAAGCATCTGAATAGAAGAAACCATGAATCCTAGGGCCAAAAGAATCTCCCTGGCTGGAATGGCAGTCAGAGGAACAAGAGACTGAAAAAAATATCTTTGGCTTGCTACAGATCCCCCACCATGCCCCAGGATTCCCACTCTTCATTTCTTGATACACTGTAAAATATTAAGGTACAACCCAACACCCTAATAGGTGAATTCAACTACCCCACCATTAACTGGGAAAACTACTCCTGTACCAACTCTTGTGCTCAACGTTTTCTGGAATTCATAAATTCCAATGCCTTGGATCAGCTTATCCACACCCCCACCAGGGGCAGCAGTATCCTAGACCTGATCATTTCCAACATGGGCAACCGGTGTTCCACACCAGAGGTCAATTCCTCGTTGGTCAGATCCGACCACAAGCAAATCACCCTAGACATCCACATCCCACCCCACCCCCCATTAGGGAAACCACTGTGAAAAATGTCAACATAGCCAATTTCACGCTTCTTAAGACAGAAGTGGCAAACTTCACGACACCCATGCTGACGGACAATAGAGATACGACTGCTGAATCTTATACAATTGCACTTTATAAGCACTTACACGAGTGCATGGATCGTGCAATCCCCAAGATGCTATCCTCCAAAAAAAGGAAGCCAATCTGTTGGACACTTGCTGTAAACAAACTCTACAACAGGAGAGAGACTGTTGCAAAAAGAGTAAAATCCCATTTTTGGAGGAACTCCGTAGTCAGCCTCAGTAAGAAGCTGAGATCCCTCATAAAATCCTCCAAAGGTAGTCACGAAAACAAAATTGCCACTGATTCTAAAGACAACCACAAAGCATTCTATAGCTATGTCAAGAATCTCAGTGGCAACACTCAGATCTGCTCCGAGTTACAGCACAGTGGCACTGAATATACAGAACCAACTGATATTGCCAACATCCTGGCAGGATAGGTTCAGTGCTAACTTTACCCCTCTCTCATCTCCTAAAGTGCCCATCTCTATACTGGAAAAATGCGAAGTGCCAGTAATCACGGCTGAACAGGTAAGAAACACTCTCCAAAGCCAAGAACACAGTATCCATGGGACCTGACAACATCCCTGGCTGCGTTCTATATGAACTACAGAACGAGCTGGCACCCCACCTAAGTACCATGTACAATCATGGTCTCATTTCAGGATTTGTGCCCACTGAATGGCGCATAGCAAAGGGTTATCCCACTCCACAAAGGGGGAGCCACCACGGACCCCGGGAACTACCGCCGCATTGGCCTGACTAGACTGGTCTGCAAGGCTATGGAGTGTGTCATCATGGAACTTATAAACAATGACATTGGTAATCTCCAAACTCTGGACCCTACTCAGTTTGGGTTTGTAAAAGGCAGATCATGTCTCCTAAACATTATAGACTACTTTGAAGTGGTCGCCAAATCCGAAGATGAGGGTAAGGTGGTTCACACAGCCTATCTAGATCTCGCCAAGGCTTTCGACACCATCCCCCATTCTGGAATTAGACAAACCCACTAAATTAGGTATAAATCCCTATGTCACAAGATAGGTTGCCAACTGGCTCACTGACGGAACTCGTACTGTTAAAGTAGCAGACTCTGAATCCAACTTCAGACCATTGACCAGTGGAGTACCACAGGGTTCAGTCCTAGGTCCTCTCCTGTTTGGTATCTACTTCTCTGAATTACAGTCCAACACAGAAGGTCTTTGGCTAAAAAAGTTTGCTGATGACTGCAAACTAGGAGCCATAATCAAAACTCCCAACGATGTGGACATACTACAAAAGGGCCTCACTGAGACAGATGCCTGGTGTCAAAGCCATGGCCTCAAGCTCAGTGCCAAAAAGTGCTTTGTCATCCCTTTTGGTAAAAACTCTGTACCCATGAACTACCACATAGGCGGTAGTCTAACACCGAAAGTGTGATGAGACCTTGGGACACAGGTGGACAGTAGTCTCTCCTACGATAATCACATCACCAACAGTACTCAGGAAATCCTTCTATCTGGCACACCATCACAAAAGGTTTCTCATCCAGGAAAAGAGGCCATTGTTCCCCTCTACTCATCACTCATTAGACCCATTGTGTAGAGTAGAACGCCCCTTTTGGTATGTACCTCACAAGGCATATACAACAACTGGAAAGGCCGCAGAAATACCTCACAAAGAGGATTAATGGCCTCAAGCAGATGCCCTAAGCAGACAGTCTCAAAAAAACTCCAGCTTTACTCTGTCGCATATCGCCTAGTCAGAGGCGATCTCTGCCCAACATACAAAGCTATGTTAAACCCAGAGCAGTTGGACATGCTCCACGTAAAGAAATCCCAATCCCTCCGAGCTACATGCTCTAGGGACCTAAACCACGTCACCATGATAAACAGAACATGCTGGAGGGATAGATTCCTGTCCCAGAGACTTCCCATACTCTGGAACAAAATACCTATCTATATCGAACAAAGCTCTTCATTAGCACTCTTGAAGAAAAATCTTGATGACTGGATGGGAGATAGGAAACTCATCCCGGGGATCACTTCTGTGTCTCTGCTTGACACGGGCACAGGAAAATAATTTTCTTGGGTAGCAAAAGCCAGGGTACTGTTTGGCTAGGCTTATATTGGCCCAAGGCCAATAGCCTAGTACCTACCTGTGGAAGAGGAAGAGAGGTCAACATTGGCACAGTCTGAATCTTGCATCCCAGATGCACATGAGCCTGAGAGGGAGGCAGGACAGATTTTTGGAAGTTGATAGTAAACCTCAGGCTTTGAAGAAGAAAGATGGTGAGCTGCAGATACTGCAACAGACGACTGAGAAGGCACCTGAAGCAACTGCTCTCCTAGATGAAGAAATATCTGAATGACTTTGAGCCTGCTGAAGGCAATCACAGAGGTTAAGCATTTTGTGAGTTCACTTGGGCAATAGGGGGCCAAAGGGCAAAGCAGTGAACTGAGGAAAAGAGAAATGTAAAAATTTCCTGAAGAGAGGGTGAATAAGGGTATGAAGGTAAGCATCTTTCAAATCCACCGATACCAGAAAAGCCTGGGGTAATAAGAGGAAACAGATTTTGAAGAGTAATCATCTGAAAAGAAGGGATCTTGAGAAAGGTGCAGAGCTGAGAGAGGTCCAAACTGTCTCCAAGTGTCTTCCTTTTTAAAGAACCAGGAACATCCTGGAATAAAAACTCCTTCCTTCCTTTGGAGGGGGGGGGGGTGTTTAATGTTCCCTTGGTTCAACAGGGACCCCAGAACCAGAAGGTTGAGGAATCCCAGGAGTGAGAATTTTCCATACCATGAAATTTCCCTAACAGATGGAAAGAACCGAAGAATCTGAAGTGATGAGACACCAATCTGGAAGACTGGGAGAGCTGAAGGGGACAAAGGAACCTGGTCTTAAGGCGGGGTGGGGTTTGAATTATCAAAGGGAAGCAAGTTTATCCGATAAAGGAAGCTTCTGGGCCACAGAAATCTGCAAAGCCTTTACAGAGGGGCCCTGCCTCCCACCCTTCCTGCTGTTAGAGGCCTTCCGGGGTCATCTGCGAACAAAACAATACCTGGAAGGGAAATTCCTCTGCATCTAAAGAAAAATGTGTTCAAGCTCTTGCAAGGCTTTGTCTTTCAGTTGAAGAGACTTAAACATGGCAGCAACAGCTGTCCCAAAAAGATGTGTTATCCAAAGGAGCATCCAACAACTTGGCCTTAATATCCTCAGGAAGAGATTGGAGACTAAGCCAAGAATAACGCCTTGTGGCTGACCCAAAGGCCACAGCCCTAGAAGAGGCAACAACAGCATCATAGCTACACTTGAGTGGCAAGCTATTTGGCAAGCACAGCCTGAAAAGATAAGGCAGAGGATTTGCCATCAGAATCAGGAAGGGCAGAAATAACCTGACAAGCCTGTGCAGTCAAGACCAGAGCATACCTGGTCATGTGGGTCTGGTAATAGCCCTTAAAGCCAAATTAGAAGCAGTATAAACTTTACCAATCCTCTCCATTGCCCTGGTGTTCCTATTAGAAGGCAAAAGTTTGGAAGTGGGCAAAAGTTTATAAGGTTTGTCAGAAGAGACTGACACCACAGCAGGATTAGCAGAAGGATATTTAAGTAAAATGGACAATCTTCAAAAACCTTATATAATTGGGTTTCTTAGGAGTAGGAGACTTGGAAGCATCAATGAAAGCATCTAATAGGCAGCCAACACAGGATGGAATTGCAGGTGGTTTAGGAGTATCCACCTAAAGCAATTCTTAGTTATCTTCACTGAATATCAGACACTTGAGAAGAATCCCATTTAATTCCATCATTCTAGCAATTATGCCCCCAAATGCCAAATCCTCAAAAGGAGACTCAGGGTTAAGACTCATCCTTATAGGATAATAAGAGGTTATTAGGCTAATGGCTCTGAGACCTTTACAAGCTTATCCAAGAGTTTATCACCAAAAAAAACCCCTCAGTCAGCACCTGTCAGTGAGTGACACGTGGAACCCCTGGGACAAATTTGGAGTTTCCCATCCACTCGTCAAGGTTGCGCTTAGAGGGTCAACAAGGTACTCTGTTTAGTGTGTATGGGAAGTGTATGGGATGAACTCTGGGAGACAAACCTGTCTCTCCAGCAGGTTTTGCTGATGCAACTTGCTAGATTCAGGCTTTGTGAACGGGGAATGTGCAAGCAGTTAGACTTGCGGATATGGAGCATCTTTAGTAAGGCAGGATCTGAGATTGCCTTGTAGGCGAGACACAGATCACCTCTCAGCAATCTGTACGATACAGAGTAGAGTGATAGTGATTTGAGCCTGTTTGCATAGGACAGGTGTTGGAGGACAAGGATTCCCTTTGTGAGGTATTTCTTTGGCTTTTCCAATTGGTGCAGATGTTTGGAGAGGTACATACCAAACTGGGTGTTATACTCACTCATTGGACTAATGAGGGAGGAGTATAGAGAGACTACCTTTTTTCTGGATGCAATCCCTTAACTTATAAGATGGACCAAGTAAAAGGCTTTTCTGATCACTGCCGCTACATGATGGTCGAATGTGAGATTGTCGTCAACTTAATTACTTAGGTCACAAACCACAGGTTGTGTACTTAAGGGGTTGCCATTGATGGTGGTAATCAGTAGGGTCCGTAGTTTTGCCAAGTGGTGTGTGATGAAGCATTCTTTTACATGCAATTTGAGGCCATGACTTTGGCACCAGTCATTAGTTGCTGTGAGACCCTCTTGCAGTATGCTAACATCATTTGGGGAGTCAGTGACAGCACCCAACTTTTAATCATCTGCAAACTTGGTCAGCCACAGGCCTTTCGTCTTTGCCTGGACCTCTGAGAAGTAGATGCCAGACAGTAGGGGTCCAAGGACAGATCCCTGGGAAACTGCACTTGTGACGGGTCTAATATCAGAGGTGCCTATTTTGACCTTGAGGCTGCTGCTGGTGAGCCAGTCGGCCACCCACCTGATGAGATAGGGATTTACACCAAGTTGTGTTAGCTTTTCGATGATGCCCGACTAGGGGATTGTGTCAAAGGCCTTAGCCAAGTTAGATGTAAACTATATGTACTAACTTTGCCTCATCCAGGCCCTTGATGGCATGGTTCAACAAGCAAGATCTGCCCTTGACTAATCTGAACTGGGTAGGGGTCAGCTGCTTGGAGATTCCCTATGTCCTTGTTTGTGATCCATAATATGCTCCATGGCTTTACAGGTAAGCCTTTTCAAGGTAATGGGGTGATAGTGTCCAGGATCGGTAATGGCACCACCTTTGTGCAAGGGGATGTTGATGGCAGTTCTCCACTCTGCTGGAATGAAGCCTGAACTTAGGCTTTGGTTGAATAGGGTGCTCAATGGTGAAGCTAGTTCTTGTTGGCGATGGTGCACAATACAGCCTGGGATGCTCTCACGTCTCATGGAAGCTGTCTTCTTTGCCTTTGATAAAGGGCTTTTAACACTTCATCTACAGATATGTGAGGTTTGAGAAGTATTGGCGGTACTGAAAGGGCCATTTTGGGGGACATTGGGTTGAAGTTTATGCTGAACCTATCTGCCAGCAGGTTGGCTTGGTCAACAAGATCAGTGTAAGTGATACTATTAAGTACTAATTCAGAACGAACCTCTGCTTTGCTATGGAGGTTCCTGACGTAACTGAGGAAGGCTTTGTGCTTTCCCTTTGTTTCGGAGGCTAGTTTTGATTTTTAATTGGCTTTGAAGGTTTCTGCTAGTGATCTAATTTGCTTGTTGAGGCTAATGAGGGAGTTTTACCAATTTGGAATTTGTTCCTTTTTACCTTTGACAACAGTTTCTTCCCTTTGTTGTAAAGTCTGTTGATGGAGGATGTCCACCAGACAGGTTTGTGTTTCCTTGAGGAGCAGGTTTTAGTTCTGTTGGGTATGCCCGATTCCATGCAGTTGTACAGGTGTTTGTATACTGCATTGATGTACTATTCACTATAGTTTTCTGCATCCTCTGAAGGGGAGCGGTGGTGTGAAGTTACTGATACCCTCATTTACGAAGTTGTATTCAGCTTTTGAGAAGTTTTTTTAGCTTGATTACAGCTGGGGGGTTGGGTGGGATAGAAACTTTGAATGCGACAATACCACTTGTCTGATCTCACCAGGGAAGAACATACTATGGGAGTGGTCCAGTGGTCGCTCATGTTAGTGAGAACCAAGTCCAGAATGTTAATACCCCTTGTAAGGCGTGAAACTAGCTGGTCTAATGGGGTCAAATGAAGTCAAGGAATCTTTGGGTGAGTGCATTAGCGCAGGAATAATTGACCCATCTATGGTGGGGTAGTTCACTTCGCCAAGGATCAGGGTGTTAGGGGGCACCTTGATGGAGTCAGGTAGGTCAAGGTAGGAGGTGTGGGTGTCCTGAGTCATGGAAGGGGTCTCTAGCTGACTAACTTGGATGAGTGTCTTGCCAGCTATCCGTTGCACCTGGAGTAGATGTTCGTGTTTCACTGTTGCAGTTATTACATTTGGGTAATCCTGCTGGCAGGTTGCCCTCAGTCGGCCTGAATTCCAAAGTTTTAGGTCCTGCGTCGGCTGCTGTCGCCCCTTCCCTGACGTCAGGTCGTCAAGGGTATAAAAGGAGGAGCCACCGCCATTTGTCTTTCTTGCCGCGAGGTGCCCGAAGCAGAAGCAGTTCTGCCAGTCGGCCGACTCCTGAGATTTTTGTGTTCGAATTTCAGATCTGAAGTCTTCATTAAAGCGAAGTACCCCGTTGGGGAAACTTTTCTTGCTCCAGACCGATGTCAGAAAAAGTTAATAATTGTATTTCTCATGGAAAGCAAATACCTCATAAGGATTTTCATTCTTACTGTATTCCTTGCCTAGGCCCTGACCATAACGTTTCAGGTTGTCGGTTTTGTGCTAGATTTAACCAACGCATTATTAAGCGTTGGTATGATTTTGCATTAAACTACTTTGGACGCAGGTTTAATTATCCAGAAATGTTGGATAGCCATCCCACTACCGGAGTTCACAAAAAACGCAAAGAAAAAGATAGACAACCAAGGCCCAAAACTGACAATGAAGCTTCTCCTAAGCTAGTCACCGGTTCTCAGTGAGGCGCTTTCGCAGCCCCTGACGCCTGCTACTTTAGAGTCGCAGGCCGCTACGGACTCCCACATGGAGGTCGGCTATGCCGCTGGAAACTGAAGGTATTGGAGCCCCAGACACTTCCTTCAGATGGGTCCGGAGCCGCTGAGCAGGCACCGGCCTCTGAGGGTGTATTCAGACCTAAACATCTATACATTAAACCGACTTCAGCTTCAAAGGCAAAGACTAAAACACCTTTAAAGACAAAGAAACAAACTCAAGAGCCATGTAGACAGGCCTCCATGCCCAAAAAATAGATGCTCAAAATGGCCGAAGACTTGATTACCCTGATCAGGGGTTCCCATCCCCTTCCTGATAAGAGACCTAGGCAAGAGACAGACTATGAATCTTCAGATCAGGTTTCTATTTCTTCTGATTCCTCTTCTGACCAGGAATATTCTCTTTCCCCCTATGACAATTCTGATGCTGAAGAATCTATTCCTTCAGCTTCTTCTCCTGAGGACTATTCCTCTGGGGGGAACCTTACATACCATGAGGGAGCACTTCCACTGGGAGGGCCAGGATTTTTCAGAATCTGAGGCGGCTCAGTGACTTCCTTTTAGTACTTCAACACAGGATTCTTGCCATTCCACCTGTGTTAGACATTGTAGATGTGTTTTCAGAGTCTAGTCTGACCCCTGACTCCTTACCTCCAGCTCCTGTTAAGCCTGACAGATATTACAGGGTTTCTGACTCTCACAAATTCCTTTTCAAAAACCCTGCTGCAGACCCAGAAACTATTTCTCAGGTTCCCAAAGGGGTTAGGGCTTCTGCTGCAAAAAACCCTACCCCCTCTGACAGACTCGCGGGCTGTGGACAGATGGGGAAAAAAGGTTTACACATGCTACCTTGGCTATAAGGGCCTTAAAACTGTCAGTTTAATTTGCTTAAATATCAGCAACATATCATGGCATTGCTTAAACAGAAAATGTTAAGCTATGACTGTGCAGAAAACAAGGAAATGGAGGATTTATTGCATGCAGCTGAACAAGTTGGAAAGCATACTTTGTAATGTGGTTTTGATTTTCTGGAGGCCTCCTGCAGGGCCGCAGTTACGGGTTCTGTAATTAGGAGGCATGCTTGTCTAAAGGAACAAAATCTGCCTGATCATGTCAAAGTTAAATTATTAGATGCACCTTTACAGCATGATACTTTGGTGTTAAGGCAGAAGAGGTGTTAAAGAAAATGGAGGACAAAGCTAAATCTATGCAAACTGTCAAAGATTTCTTTTAAGTACAGCCACCAAGGTTTAGTAGACACTGGCCTACAAAGAATTGGTCCTTTCCTGTGTCAGACAGACCTCAAAGGGGCAGATCCCAGGTGCAAGTTTCATACAGGTCAAAGCAATGGGATGCTTCTACCTCCAAAAGTGGAGAAGACAAATCTCAACCTTACAGGAAACCGTCTCAATGACTTCCCCCTGCCTGTACCAAGCACTCATTTCCTGGCAGCAGGAAAATTAGCACTTTTTTTCTCAAAATTGGCACATTATAACACAGGACAAGTGGGTTCTAAATATCGTGTCTTAAGGCTACAAGTTCCATTTCCATACCCTGCCAAAGGCAAACGGCTGGCCAGATCTGCCAAAAAACTCAATGGGCAGAGGCACAAAAACAAGTCTCATCCCTCATGGACATGAGGGCCATTCAACAAGTGCCAGAGCAAGAGCGGGGACAAGGATTTTACTCGACTGTTCTTCTTACCCAGAAAGGTCAATGCCTGGAGGTCAATACTGGACCTATCTATTCTGAACACATTCTTGGATATACCAAAATTCAGAATGTTGACTTGGCAGCAGCTTCTGCCCATGCTGGGCAAGAATGCTTGGCTTGTAACTTTAGACCTAAAAGAGGCATACCTGTGTGTTCCGATCAGACAAATATGCAGAAGATACTTCAGATTCAAGGCTGGCTCAATGCATTACCAATTCTCCGCACTGCCCTTTGGCTTATCAACTGCACCCAGGGTCTTTACAAAGTGCCTGGCACCAGTAATTGCATTCTGCAGACAGAGGAATACTAATACATCCTTACTTGGACGACTGTCTAATTCAAGCAGAGAACAAGGACGTTCTTCTACAGCGTCTGGCATTTGTGAAAAAACTTCTAACATGCCTAGGGTACACAGTCAATGAAAAGAAATCAAAGCTAGTACCCTCTCAAGAGATAATATTCCTGGGTGCAAGCTTAAATAAAACTGCCCAGATGGCTTATCTCACGCCAGACAAAGGCAACTGGCTACCTATTTCAAAATGTTAGCAACAAAGGCCCAGTTATCTGCAAGAAAAAGTCTGCAGGCTTTGGGCTTCATGGCATTCTGCATCCTACTAATTCCATATGCAAGACTGCATATGAGGAAACTTCAGTGGTACCTAAAAGGTGTTTGGACTCAACATTGCCACAGCCTTGAAACTATAATTACTTTCATTCCCTGCCTGCACCATGAGTGCAAAGGCTCGTCACCAAAACAAGGGACAGCCATTCACATTACCCCCAGGCAGATACTAACAACGGATGCATCAGATTATGCCTGGGGGCCCACATGGCAGGAAGATGCTTTCAGGGCACATGGACCTCAAACCAAATGCATCTGCATATCAATCAAAAAGAGATGCTAGCTGTACAAAATGCCCTGACAGCCTTCAAGGACCTACTTCATCCAGGACAACTACTGATAGACAGACAACACCACGGTCATGTAGTATATAAACAAGCAGGGAGCTGCACATTCTTACCCCCTTTGCAGACTAGCTATGACTTTGTAGGACACAGCATTGACTTACCAAGTATGTCTGCAGGCACAATTCCTGCCAGGAAGGAAAAATACTCTGGCAGACTAAGCAGAAACCTCATGGATCCCCACGAGTGGTAGCTGGATCCACAAGTCTTCAGCATAAGGAAATGGCGTTGCCCGGACATGTATCTATTTGCCTCCCCTCACAACTACTGACTAAAAAGTTTCTGCACAAGGATTTATCACAGACGAGCATGGAAAGTGGATGCCCTATCCTTCAGCTGGAAAAACCTATCTGTATATGCCTTTCCCCCTCTGTCTCTCCTCCCCAAGGTACTCCTAAAGGTCAGACAGGAGACGCCAAAGATGATACTGATTGCCCCCAGAGTGGTCCCGCCAGCACTGGTACCCAATATTAAGGAGCTTGTCTCAATGCCCAGCTTGGACTTTACCTCAGGTACCTCATCTACTGTCCCAGCAAAACAATCAGATCCTGCACAGCCAACTCAGGACTCTAAACCCGGCAGCATGGCAGATAATGTAGTCATACAAAACACACCTCTCAGCAAAGCTGTGATGGATGTCATTTTGGACATCAGAAAGCCTAGTACTAGAAAATCTTATGCTGGAAAATGGAAGAGATTCTGTGCCTGAAACCAGGCACAAGGAACAGATACAGCTGTGCCAAATATTCCTCAGAATTTGCAATACTTAACTGAGATGCTGGACAAAGGTCCATCTTTCTTATCTATTAAAATTCTTGCTTCTGCCATTTCGGCTCATGACAATGCAGAACCACCAATCTTTTCTCATCCCTTATTAAAACAGTACCTCAAAGGAGCCAAAAATTTAAGGCCTCCAAGGAGATCACCAATGCCTGCATGGGACCTCAACTATGTCTTGGAAAAACTCACCCTGCCTCCTTTTGAGCCAGCTGCTACTGCCAATATAAAGTTTTTTATCTTGGAAAACAGCTCTGCTCCTAGCAATAACTTCTGCAAGGCGAGTTTCAGAGCTACAGGCACTCATGGCTGTGGAACCTTTTATCCGGACAGGGTCTCCCTGAGGACAAACCCAACATTTATGCCTAAAGTGGTGTCCAGTGTGGCTCTTAACCAAACCATTCATCTGCCAACTTTTTATCCAAATCCACAGAAAAAGGGGGAGAGAATTCTACATTCTTTGGACGTACACAGACAGCTTAGATTCTACTTGGATAGAACCAAAGTATTCAGAAAGACAGAGCAATTACTAGTGGCATATGCTGCAGGATCACAAGGAAAGGCCATCTCAAAGCAGAGTATTTCAAAGTGGATAGGCCACTGCATTCGTTTCTGCTACTTATACCATGGCAAGCCAGTGCCTAAGGGCATTAGGCCACATTCCACCAGAGCTGCAGCCACTTCAGCAGCTTTTCTCAGAGGAGTACCAACCAAGGACATTTTAGAGGCAGCTGCTTGGGAGTTGTGCACACCTTTACAAAGCACTATCATCTCCCTCTCTCCTCTAAATCCAGGGCAGGCTTTGCCATGCAGTTCTGCAGGGTCTCTTAGCCGCCCCTAATGCTGTTTAGCTCCAGCCTCCCAACCATAGCTTTGGGACTCTACCCCAAATGTAATGACTGCAACAGTGAAACACGATGAACATAGTACAGACTGTTGCAGTCCAGGTTACCCACCTGCCATCCCCCTTTTCTTCTGATGGAACTTATCTTTCCTTCTCTGATCTATACAACCTATGTGGTGCATTTGCTTGTAGATGAAGGTAAATTTCATATTGGTGCATGTAATTTTATATATAGATATACATTTTGGCTACCCTTTTAGGGGGCACCTGACATGTGGGGCTAGAAAAACTAAAGAAAATGGCGTTGGCTCCTTCTTTTATACCCCTGACGACTTGACGTCTGGGAATGGGCGACAGCAGCCGACGCAGGACTCAAGACTTTGGAATTCAGGCCGACTGAGGGCAACCTGCCAGCAGGACTACCCAAATGTAATGACTGCAACAGTGAATACACTTGAACATCTACATTTATGGTAAGTGTACACAACTGTACTTTCCAGTGCGTCATGCTGACAAATCAGTCTGGAGGTGATCATCAAAACCATAATCTGAAGTCAAAGGCATCTGTGAAGAACAGGGCAAAGACCACTCACCAGAAACTGAATCCTTATCTTGGGAATCTGGTTCCTTGAACCATTTAGAAGGGGTAGAAGTCCAAGGAGGAGCAGGTACTGAAACTCCTTGAGGAGGCTTTTGGACCACTAGGCAAAGAACAAACCCTGAGCAAACTCCTGGCCATTTTCTTTTAGGATCCATAGGATAAACCAAAAGATGTTTCAGTTTCTTTTCTTAGAAGGGGCATCATCTATAACAAATACCAGAGGTTCTGACCCTTGGCGAGATTCGAGAAGAGAACCTGAACTTCCTCCCTCACCAATATTTGCGAACCCTCTGTAGGACCCTCTGAGATAATCAACTGCTGTTCCCCTTTGACATCTGGAGCAGACTCCTGCAAAGCTTTAGAGGATGTGCAGGGTGGGGTTAGAGCCGAGGAATCGGACTTAAACACCGAGCAACATACAGAGCTATTACCTGCTTCTAGCAGGAAGTCTGGTGGAGGCTGGACAAGCAAAGAATCTGGCCGAAACATTTGGCCTTCATAGCTAGTGTGGGAGTATCTGGGTTCAAGGATTCCTTTGTGGTATCCTGGGTTAACTAAGTCGTTTGTGTTCCCTAGTCATTTATCTTGAAAACAAACTGCTACTGAGTGTCTTGGGCACAAGTACCTTACAGATACTACAAGTATGATCGTGGGAAGCGCCCAGACAGTTTGTGATGATCCTTGTGGGGAATCTGCCTCTCACACTGACATTTTCCCCTCTTGGATGACGTAAACTCTAGGTAGTGTTATATAACACCAAGACTGAAAATAAGTGTTGCTAAATATTCAGTACAGCAACAGTGTCCAAACCAACCAGCAAAAATGTTCGAACTGGCGGTGAAATGTTCTAAGTAGTTGCCTTCGTACATCCCTTTTATGCCCTGCGTTCTGTGTGGGGAGTATAAATGTGATGTACGATGCATGCAAGGTGTCTTTTAAGCTTATTTATATTGGCCGAGCGATGGGCTACCCAGGACAGGACATCCATTCTGTAACAAATACTGCAGCAGTGATATAGAAGGACATCATAGTAGAGTTGTGTACTCTTAACCGTAAATGTAGATGTTGGTGTATTCACTGTTGCAGTATTCTCTTCTCTTAGTCCTTCCCCTCTTGCCCACGAGATTGGGGTGGGCATTTTGTTTAGTTTCTGGTTGTGTTCTCCTCCTCCTGTATATACTCTGGAGTTTCTGAGCTTAGGCCCAACAGGAGCTCTGTTCTGTTGTGGGCAAGAAAGTACTGACGTTATGGCAGTTGCCGACTTCCTGTATACCCAGACATCTTGATGTCGGTCAGTGCACCCTCCGGCTTCATGAACCTGAGGAAAGGTCTTCCATGGCAGAAAATCCCGTCAGTTAAGACTGCATCTACATTTTTGATAAGTACACCCAACTGTACTTCTCAGTCCCTTAGAAAATACTATGAGCTGTTACGAATGGAATTTCCGGACCCTTCATCCATTCCTTCAGTGCTGTCAGCTTTGGAGGATATGTCACTACCTGTCAACTTCTTGTGGCCTGCTGCCCCTAAAGAGGCAGTTTGTATAAACACTCATCCCAAATCTAACACAGCCGCTATAGCTTTAGTCATGCTGCTGCTAAACGTTTAATTCCAATTCTACACATTCTGACAAGAAGAAAAATAAATATGGGTCTAAAAGTACATGCTGCTTCAACTTTGATTTTTTCAGAATTTTGAATTGTCAAGCTCATATACTAACGTTTATTCCGATTAATTCTGAAAGTATGAGAAATGTTTTGTTGGCACTTTCTTTTTGTGAGGAAGAACCTGTTTTTAAATGGTTTGGTTTCTTCCATCTTATAGGTCACAACTCATAATGTTAAGTGGGTGTATAACTGATACTTCCAGGCCTATGGCCACTAGTACTGTTTTGAGGAGGTTTGGCTGGCTCCACCCTCAGAATCTCTAAGATGAGTAAAATGAAATTTTAAATTCTCCTTTGGATAGATAATTTAGATTTTGGTCCTTCTGCTCCAGAGGTTTTCAAAAAGTGTGAAGAAAGGGGTAAACTGATGCACAGAATCTTGGAATTTTTTAGCCTTTCTTTTCCTGCTTTGTAATAGATTTTCTAACCCCTCATCCAGTTTTTACAAGAAAGAAAAAAAAAAGTATCTGCAAAATATCGGTAAACAAATGTTTAAGAAAAAATGACAAGGGCAGGTCCAAAAAGAATACAGGAACTGTCCAAAACTAAGGGCTTTAGGGCAGTCCAAGCCTGAATGACTTGGGGACTTTGCCCCCCCCCCCAACAGACATGCACATGCTCTGACTGTCCCTTTTCCCTTCCAAAAGTCTGAATGGTGACTTTTCTCTTTGGCAACATAGTTTTGGGCAAATGGGTTCTGAATGTCATTCATCAAGGTTATAGATGGCACTGGGAGGAAATCCCTCCTTTACAGGGTGTAATTCCGAAAAACCACCAGACCAGACTCCTCTATTTCCCATGTCCCCTGAAACACACAGGGAGTGATGAAACCCGTTCCTCCTTCCCAGGTTGTGAAAGGTTTTTATTCAGGGATGTTTTTAATGTCAAAGAAGATACTTTGAGTGCAGTTCTGTACCTTTCCTAAGTAAATGTGTGATTGTGCCAAAGTTCAAAATGTTGTCACATCACAACCTTTTTACTCATTTAGGTTTCCTGGTAACACTGAGATATAAGATGCAAGTGCCCTGCGTTCTGTGTGGGGAGTATAAATGTGATGTACGATGCATGCAAGGTGTCTTTTAAGCTTATTTATATTGGCCGAGCGATGGGCTACCCAGGACAGGACATCCATTCTGTAACAAATACTGCAGCAGTGATATAGAAAGACATCATAGTAGAGTTGTGTACTCTTAACCGTAAATGTAGATGTTGGTGTATTCACTGTTGCAGTCTATTCATCCAGACTTCAGGCGTTTCTTAAGGTTTTGTATGTCTGAATTGCACCGAGTTCTCTGCCAGCCCTTTAGACTATCTACCACACTAGGACTGTGCACAGAGTTTAGCTTTAGTTATAAGTTGATTGCAGACTACAGGGTATCAACATTTTTCCATATTTAGATAACTTGCTTATCTTTGCAGAGTCATTGTAAGTGACAAACTTTGGTGAGAGATGTCTTGCACAAGCTGGGACTTTGAGAACATTCAGAGGTCTTTTGGCTCCATTGCACAATATTGTTTGTGGGGTGTCTGCTAAACACCTCAGTTTAGGGCTTTCCTTCCACAGGGAAAAATAGATGTCTTCCTAGTCATCTGTTGGAGTATTTGTAACATGAAAGAGTTGCCTGCCGAGGGTGACCCTATGTCAGCCAGTATATCAAAGTCTTTTACTACCATAGGGTGCATGGTATGTTTGACGTAGGCCATGAAAGAGACCTAGATGCGCACTATCCTCAGAACTGAAGCCCCAAAGTGGAAAGACAGTCCAAGGGAAAGAGAATCAATTCACCCAAGAACAGAAGAAAGGTGGGGGGGGCAGAATACTCTGAGAGCAGAACAACATCTATAGTTGTGTAAGAACTTACCATAATAAATCTGTCCTTCTGTTCATCTGTTGCAGTACTCTTTACATGAGGGAGAATACAAAAGCTCATGCAGAAATGGAGGTGGAGGTGGCAGAAGAATTTTTCCAGGAAACCATGAAGAATGGCCCTGGGCAAACCCTGCCCTGGATCTGGAGATAGAATCCAGCTTATAATGTTTGAGGATGTACCTGCAACAGAGAAGAGAGGGGCATCTGTTGTTATGGTAAGTTCTTACACAACTAATCTGTCTATATTTAAATCTATTTCTAGGGTTTTCCTCTCATACCTTGGTCACTGCGAGGGAATATCTCAGAGTTTTGGGTCTCATGGCATCTATAATTCTTATCTTGTCCCCCTGGTAAAACCCAGTGCGAGAAAGGTACAATATCTGAAGTCTTTTGGGTCCCAGCACCATCACCTATTTTTTTCAAATCCCAGTTCAGATGGTTGTTGGAAGAAAAATCCCTTGATGGAAGCTGCAAATACTCCTAAATTTTGCTCCGAAGCAGTCCGTTATCACTGATGGCTTGGACTTTGCTTGTAGAGCATTTTCAGGAGGGATAAAAGTGCAAGGTATGCAGGACTCCAAGGACAGACACAAGTGCACAAATATAAAAAGATAGTTGATCTGATCAAGGTGCTCAACTCTTGATCATCTTTGATGATGTGGTACATTAACAAGCAAAAGGGGTTCCTGGGTTATAGTGTCACAACAGTCTCCATCTACAGGCATACCACATCCTGTTGGAGCAAAATTGAGTGGCAGACAAACCAAGCAGGCCAAAGGGTAGACCCTCATGAATGCTCCTACAACAAAAATATCAGCTAAAACCTCAAAAATTCTGGGCTGGTATAAACAATCTTCTCCACCCAGGCTGATCGCCACTCCTACCCCATCAGCTGCCCTTGAATAAATCCCCTGTAGAAATTGCAAACAGCTTCAACTCCTTTACTGAAACTATCCAGTCTCTAGCTACCCATCTCACGCCATCATCCACAAACACCAGCTCTGGCACATCTAGCCCTGATCCACTCAGCACCCAACCCACCTTTACCTTTCCAACCATACCTACCAACCTGATCCGGACCTTAATCAAAAAGCTAAAACCTGCTATACTAACTGCTGACCACCTCCCAGCTGAATATTTTCAGAAAGCAGCTGATGCTATAGCATTTCCTGTTTCCATTCTGATCAACAGATCCATCTCAGAAGGATCCATCCCAGCAATATGGAAAATAACACATGCTATACCTTTCCATAAAGGAGGAAGTTCCACAGAATTATCTAACTTTAGACCTATAGCCATTATTTCACCACTAGCTAAAATCATGGAAAGATGCATACACAAACAAATTATGCACTTTCTTAATCAAAACAGAAAGCTCGCCGACTCTCGGCCATGCTTTAGGCCATTCCACAGTACCACCACAGCTCTTCTGTCTTTCTCTAATGTCATCAGTCTTCATCATAACAACAACAAACTATCTTCAGCACTCTTCCTAGATCTCTCAAAAGCTTTCAATATGGTCAACCATCAGCTACTGCTCAATACACCCTCAAACCATTGGTTTAGACCAACACGCAATACAGTGGTTTCACTCCTTCCTAAACGGTAGACAGCAGGCTGTCTTATGGCAGAGCAAGCTGTCATCCCAACTTCCACTAACCCTAGGTGTCCCACAAGGGTCCATACTAGGTCCCTTTCTTTTCTCTATCTTTATCAATGATCTGCACACCACCATCCCAGGAGCCACCTGCATCCAAAATGCAGATGACTGAAAGCTAATATGTACCGCCTCCTCCCCTACACAACTTCTAACCCTCACCCAGACCATTTTCAGCACAGTAGAAACATGGCTAGCTAATCACCGCCTGCTTCTAAATCCTAACAAAACCAAGCTACTGCTTTTCTCCCCTAACAGTAGAATTTCTCCTCCTTCCTTCAATATCAAATCTAGCAGTGACACCATTATCTCCCCTGATGACCATACAAAGCTTCTAGGCATAATAATAGACAACCTTAAATTTGATAAATATCAATCACACTATTAAGTCAGTTAACAAAATGCTTGGCTCCCTCTACAGAGCCAAACCTTTCCTCACCCCCCTAGCTAGGTTAGCTATTGCAAGATCACACCTCCTCTACCTTTTTTTATGTATGCCTCCCCTGTACTCACCAAGCTATCCAAAACTGATCTCAACAAATTAGCAGGATGTTGCAATCCTATAGCCAGATTTGCTACTGCCATGGCTTTTAGGACCCACCATTGCCAGAACCTCAAAGCACTGGGATGGCTAGAGTATCCTACCCTTCTACAGTTCAACCAGCTTATAGTAGCGCATAAAATACTCCAACCTGATAACACCGCTGCCCTTAAAAATATTCTCACCCCCCCCATAGTGCCCACAGGCCATTACGCTCAGCTGATAAACTGATACTGACCCAAAAATCCAACAACTCTGCAGGCGATGCTATATTTGCCAACTCAACTGGTAAAATCTGGAATTTACTCCCTACTACCGTTGCCAAGGAAACTTCACTATCCCCATTTAAGAGAACTCAAATACCTCGCATCTCATTGGCTATGCTCTTGTTCTAAACCTGATTATACTTCACTAATGCATGTCTTGCTACCCAACCTGCTCTTTAGCCAAGTGTCTATGCCTCATAGCATTTGAATGTCTAAGCATTGTGAATTATGAGATCTAATTGTATTCTATGTTCATATCTTCTGATGAGTCTTTGCCAGTCAGATGCAAGTCTGCACATTGTGTATATTGATATCTGCCTGTATTCTTTGTCTATATTTTTCCAAACATGTCTGCCTGAATTTATCACTCAGTGATGTATGTGCTGTCTCTTTTTTTGGATGTCTTCTCAACGCTTTCTGGTCACAGTGCACATTTCGGGGAAATCCAACGTGATGGTGGACAAGCTCAGCAGGGCTATTCTAATGGCTCATGAGTGGTCCCTGAAACAGGAAGTCGAAGAGTTAATTTTTCGCAAATGGGGCCAGCCATGCTGCTATTTGCCACTCCCCTCGGCAACCGATGCAGCAGCTGCTTTGCCATAGTCCCACCACTGGGTCGGTCACCCAGGGACACACTGGTTCATGATTGGCTCCCAGGACTGCTTTATGCCTTCCCACCTCTTCCCCTGATCCCCAAGATTCTTCAGAAAGCTCAGTCATTGGGTTGCAAGTTAATCCTCATTGCTCCTTAGTGGCCTCGACGGATTTGGTTCCCATTCCTCTGTCCTCATCTGCAAGGAGATCTTTGGGTACTAGACCCAGGTCTGGATTTCCTGACGCATCAGTCTGGTGCTCTCCACCCTTCCATCCATACTCTCAAGCTGACAACTTGGATGTTCTTTGTGTGTTTCACTGTTGCAGTCATTACATTTGGATAATCTGCTGGCAGGTTGCCCTCAGTTGGCCTGAATAGCCAAGTCTTGGGTCCTGCGTCGGTTGCTGTCTCTTCCATGACGTCAGGTCGTCAGGGTTATAAAACATGCAGCCGATGCCATTTTATTCAGTCGTTCTTGCTGTGCGGTGCCCGAAGTAGCAGCAGTTCGCAAGTGCCTGTCGGCCGACTCCTGAAATTTTCATATTAGAGTTTCAGAACCTAAGTCTTCAAACTAAAGCTAAGTACCCCGTTGGGGAAACTTTTTCTTGCTCCTTACCGATGTCAGTAAAAGTTAATAATTACGTTACTTGTGGGAAGCAAATACCTCATAAGGATTTTCATTTGTACTGTATTCCTTGCCTAGGCTCTGATCACAACGTGCCTTGCTGTCGGTTTTGTGCCAGATTTAACCAACGTACCATTAAGCGTCGGTATATTTTTGCTTCTAAATATTTTGGTTCAAGATTTAATTATCCAGAAATGTCGTCTGTTAGCAGTCCGGCTACCGGAGTTAATAAAAAATGCAAAGAAAGAGACTGTCTAGGTCCAAAACCGACAAAGCTTCTAAGCCAGTTGCCGGTTCGCCGGTACTCAGTGAGGTGCTTTCGCAGCCACTGATACCCGCTACTTTTGAGTCACAGGCCTCTACTGAGACCCATTCGGAGTCTGGAATGCGACGATATTCTCAGAGCATTGAACCCGTGGATGTCTCTCCCTTGGATGGGTCTGGAGCCGCCGAGCAGGCACCAGCTGCTGAGGGTGTTTTCAAGCCTCAACATTTTTATATTAATCCGACGCCAGCAACAAAAATAAGGTCAAAAACAACTTCTATGTCTAAAAAACTGACGCATGAGCCACATGCTCAGGCCCCTATGCCTAAAAAACAGATGATCAAAATGGCTGAGGATTTAATTACCTTGATCAGGGGTTCCCAACCCACCCCCGCTAAGAGGCCTAGGCAAAGCATTGATTATGAATCTTCAGGTCAGATTTCCATTTCTTCTGATTCCTCTTCTGATCAGGAAGTTTTTATTCCACCCTATGAGGATTCTGATGCAGAGAAATCCATCCCATGTGCATCTTCTCCTGAGGATTACTCTTTTGGAGAGACTTAGCATGCTTTAAAGGAATATTTTCACTGGGAGAGTCAGGACTTCTCTGAATCAAAAAAGAGGCTTAGGGATTTCCTTCTTCCTCAGCATAGGCCTTTGGCAGTACCTCCTGTATTAGACATTGTTGATGGTGTTCTCGGAATGAAGCATGGCTCCTTATTCCCTGCCTCCGGCTCCTAGTAAGCCAGACAGATATTACAGGGTTCCTGACTCCCACAAATTTCTTTTAAAAAATCCTGCTGCTCCCAAGGGTGTAAAGGCCTCTACAGCCAAAAATCCCTACCCCTTCTGATGGAGATTCCAGGGTGCTGGATAGATGGGGTAAGAAGGTTTAAACATTTGCAACCTTGGCAATCGGGGCTTTAAACTACCAGTTTCATATGCTTAAATATCAACAGCATGTTATGGGCCTACTGAAACAGAAAATGATGTTGATTTCTGATTGTGTGGAAAATAGAGTTACAGGAATTACTGCATTCAGCAGAGCAGGTCGGAAAGCATACTTTGCAATGTGGTTTTGATTCCTTGGAGGCCTCCTGTAGGGTCGCCATTACTGGATCTGTGATTAGAAGGCATGCCTGGCTCAAGGAACAAAATCTGCCTGATCATGTTAAAGCAAAATTGTTCGATGCCCTTTTGCAGCATGATACTCTGGTAATAAGGCAGAAGAGGTTTTAAAGAAAATGGAAGGCAAAGGAAAATCTATGCAAACTGTAAAAGATTTCTTGCAAGTGCAGCCACCCAGGTTCAGTAGGCACTGGCCTACGAAAAATTGGTCCTTTCCTGTGTCCAACAGAGCCACTCAGGGCAAATCCAGGCGCTCAAAAGGCACCAGATACCAACCACAGGGTTCTTACAGGTTAAAGCAGTGGGGTGCCTCCACCTCCAAATCTGGAGGAAACAAAGCACAACCCTACAGTAAGCAGTCTCAATGACTTTCCACTACCATCACCAAGCACTTATCTTTTGGCAGCCCCCTTGGGGGGAAAACATGCTCAAAACTGGCAGTTAATTACCCAGGACAAGTGGGTATTAAACATAGTATCCCAGGGGTACAGATTTCATTTCCATACTTTGCCAATTCCAAACGGATGGCCGGATCTGCCACAAAACCAGTGCGTAGAGGCCAAGAAACAAGTCCTGTCCCCCATAGATATGGGGGCTATTCAACTGGTACCAGAAAAGGAAAAAGGACAAGGTTTTTATTCAAGACTTTTCCTGGTACCCAGAAAAGACAATTCATGGCGTCCAGTACTGGACTTATCGATTCTGAACACATTCCTGGACATTCTAAATTTCAAAATGTTGACTTTACAACAGCTACTGCCTATGCTAGGCAAGAATGCTTGGTTTGTAACTCTAGACTTAAAAAAGAGGCATACCTGCATACCTCAGAAGGGCATCATGCAGAAGATACCTCTGCTTCAAAGCAGGTTTTTTGCATTACCAATTCTCTGCATTGCCCTTTGGTTTATCTACTGCGCCCAGGGTCTTTGCAAAGTGCCTGGCACCAGTAATTGCATTCTACAGACAGGAGCATTCAAATTTATCCTTATCTGGACGATTGTCTCATTCAAGCAGAGGGCAACGACACTCTTCAACAACTGGCGTTTGTAAAATGGCTTCTAGCATGCCTAGGGTACACCATAAACTAAAAGAAATCACAACTGTTACCCTCTTGAATAATTACATTCCTGGGTGCAAGTTTGAATACAACTGCCCAGATGGCTTACCTCATGCCAGACAAAGGCAACTGACAACATACTTCAAACAAATGGCAAAAACCCATTTATCTGCAAGACAAATTCTGCAGGCTTTGGGGTTCATGGCATCCTGCGTTCTACGAATTCCATATGCGAGACTGCATATGAGGAAACTTCAGTGGTACCTAAAAAGCTTATGGAGTCTACATTGTCACAGCCTGGAAACAATTATTCCTCTCATTCCCTGCCTACAACAAGAGTTTCTTTGGTGGGCAGAGACATGTCACCAAAACAAGGGACTGTCATTCACTCTACCCCCTGCCACCCAAACCTTAACTACAGACGCATCAGACTATGCTTGGGGGGCCCACCTGGCAGGGAAATGCATTCAGGGCAAATGGAGCCTAAACCAAATGCTAGCTGTTCAGAATGCTCTGACAGCCTTCAAGGACTTATTTCATCCAGGACAACTACTGATAACGACGGACACCACAGTTATGTGGTACATAAACAAGCAGGGGGGTACACATTCCTACCCCCTTTCCAGACCAGACATGGCTTTGTAGAACACAGCTGTGACTTAGCAAATACATCTTCAAGCTCAATTCCTGCCAGGAAAGCAAAATACTCTGGCAGATGATCTAAGCAGAAATCTTATGGACACGCACGAATGGAACCTGGATCCGCAAATCTTCAGCATGTTAAAGCAGAAATGGGGGAGCCCAGACATAGATCTATTTACCTCTCCCCAAAATTATCAGTTGGACAAATTCCGCAGAAGAACGCATCACACAAAAGCATGGAAATTGGATGCTGTATCCTTCCGCTGGAAAAACCCACCAGTCTATGTTTTTCCCCCTCTGCATCTTCTCTCCAAGGTCTTACTAAAAGTCAGACAGGAAAAAACAAAAATGATCCTAATTGCTCCGGATTGGCTTCGCCAGCACTTGTACCCACTTGTAAGGAATGTGTCACACATTCCTCTATGGTACTTGCCTCAAATACCTCATCTACTCTCTCAGCAGAACTAGCAAATTCTGCACACTCAGCTCCAAACTCTGAATCTTGCAGCATGGCTAATCAACTAATTATTCAAAGACCTCTCAGTAATTTTACCAACCACATCTCTAAGTAAATCTGTGATGGATGACATTTTGGAAGTCAGAAGGCCTAGTACTAGAAAATCCTGTGCTAAAAAATGGAAGAGATTCTGTGGTTGGAACCAAGCACAAGGAATAGAGACAGCAAAGCCCAATATTCCTCAGATTTTACAATATTTGACAGATGCTTGGCAAGGGCCTATCTTTTTCTTCAATAAAAATCCATGAGTCTGCCATCTCGGCTCATTGCAACACAGAGCCTCCCCACTTTTCTCATGCACTGCTTAAACAGTGTCTTAGAGGGGCCAAAAATTTAAGGCCTCCCAGAAGAGCACCAACTCCAGCATGGGACCTCAATTTTGTGCTGGAAAAAACTCACCCTGCCTCCTTTTGAACCAGCAACTACTGCGGATATAAAATTTCTATCTTGGAAAACAGCTTTTCTTTTGGCAGTCACTTCAGCAAAAAGGGTTTCAGAATTACAGGCTCTCATGGCAGTGGAGCCTTTTATTATATTTTACCCGGGCAGGGTATCCCTCAGGAACATTCCTCCTTTTATGCCTAAGGTGGTATCCAGTGTGGCTTTTAACTAGAACATTCACCTGCCAACGTTCTTCCCAAATCCACAGAACAAGGGGGAGCAGATTCTGTATTCATTGGATGTACACAGGCAACTAAGATCCCAAATCTCTTAAGTCTGAGCAACTACTGGTAACATTTGCTGCAGGATCAGAGGGAAAGGCTATATCAAAGCAGACTATTTCGAAATGGATAAACCACTCCATTCGTTTCTACTATTTGCACCATGGTAAACCTGTTCCCAAGGGGATCAGATCACATTCCACCAGGGCTGCCTCTACTTCAGCAGCTTTTCTCAGAGGGGTCCCAACCAAAGATATTCTAGAAGCTGCTACTTGGAGCTCTGTTCATACCTTCACAAAGCATGATCATTTACCTCTCTTCTCCAAATCCAGGGCAGGCTATGCCACTGCAGTCCTGCAGGGCCTTATAGCCGCTCCTAGTGCTGTTTAGTTCCATCCTCCCAACCATAGCTTTGGGATTCTACCCAAATGTAATGACTGCAACAGTGAAACACGAAGAACATAGTACAGTTGTGTACACTTACCATAAATGTAGATGTTCGAGTGTATTCACTGTTGCAGTCCGGGTTACCCACCCGCCATCCTCCTTTCTATACCTTTTCTTTCCTTCACTATACTCGAGCCTTTGTGGTGTATTTGCTTTCAGTTGAGGGTAATGTTTGTTTTTAAAAGTGCATTTATATGTTTACTGTTTTGTTTATATATATATATATATATATATATATATATATAAATTTTTTGCTCCCCATTTGGGGGGCACCTGTCATCTGGGGCAAGAAAAACTGAGTAAAATGGTGTTGGTTGCATGTTTTATACCCCTGACGACCTGACGTCTTGGAAGAGGAGACCGCAACCAACACAGGACCCAAGACTTTGTTATTCAGGCCGACTGAGGGCAATCTGCCAGCAGATTACCCAAATGTGATGACTGCAACAGTGAATACACACTCTAACATCTACATTTATGTAAGTGTACACAACTGTACTTTTCTCCCATTCAGAGCGGTAAGGTGTTTTTTTTTTTTTAAATTTTATTATATTGTGAATGCTTTGGAGTTCGCTCATATGAGTTCGCTCATGTGAAGTTCGAAGTTTTGAAACTTCGACTATATAATATAGACCCTTCCCTATTAACACTTCCAGTAAGAGAACCCCCCCCCCCCGATTTAAATTTAGTTTGAGCCTTTAATTCTTAATTCCAGCTGATTCTTGTTTTCAAGTTTTTAACTTGGAAGACCTTTTTCTTAACCGCCATTACTTCAGCCAGGAGGGTTTCTGAGTTGCAGGCCTTATGTACTCGTCCCCCATATTTGATTTTCCACAAAGACAGAGTTTCTCTCAGAACCAGTCCCTCCTTTTTACCCATGGTGTGTTCAGAGCATAACTTAAATCAATCCACAGAGCTTCCTGTATTCCCCAGTTATGGCAACAAGGCAAGAGTATAAGCTTCACCAATTGGATGTTCATAGACAATTACGTTTTTATTTACACAGGACTAAGGGTTTCAGAAAATCTGACCAATTGTTTATATTCTTTGCAGACAAGAAGAAAGGTTGCCATTGTCTAAAGTGGCCTTATCAAAGTGGCTCTCAAACACGATTACCTACGTTTACACTTTGCGGAATAAAGAACTTCCAGGTAAACTTAAAGGACACTCAACTAGGGCCTTGGCTACTTTTATTGCCTTTCAAGCCAAATTGTCCTTAGATTCCTTCTTTGCGGCAGCCACATTGGCTAATCTCCATACCTTTATCTCTCATTACAAAGTAGATGTGGCCTCCCGGGGCAGGGCATTCTTTGGATCAACATCCTTAAGATTTCTTTCCAGTGAGCCATCCAAATTTTAGGTGCTGGGGACGCTGTCCCAACCGGGAAGAAGGAGGCGAGATAGGACAATATAACGTAGAGGTTATGTACTCACCATAACGTTCCATGTTTGTTGTCCATCTCTTTCCTTCTTGCTTCCCACTCTCCTTCCCCTCTCCTGGAGCATTGAGAGGAATTTTCTTCATTTTTGTTTGGCTACACTGGTTTAGTTCCCTTATGCTTACCAGTTGGTTAGACCTTGTCTTTCCTACCTTTATCTTGCTGATGTTTACATACCCATATGTAGGTAATTTTTTTTCCTAAGCAAGTTTAGTAATATTTGGGCCTATTTAGTCTGGTGGGTTATCACAAACAAGATCTGGGTAACTACCGCTAGGCACGTTGGGATAAGGGCTAGCCTCAAGCCAGTAAGAAGCTGTCGAGCTATAGTGCAAGTCAGAGTCAGAGCTGAGGATCGGCTCCGAACCTAACCAGCAAGAAAGAAGGCGAGATTAAGGACAACAAACATGGAACATTATGGTGCGTATATAACTTCTTTTTACTCCCTATAAAATCCCTAAGTTTAGTAAAATGACTTCAGTCTGTTGGAGATATATAGTAAAGATGTAAAAGCTGATTGGACACGCATGTTTATGGATTGTGAAAAATTATGTATATATATATGTTTAAAGACGTTATGGTCTGTTTGTTCAACTAGATCAGTAATACTAATGAATGTTCCACTTCCTGTATCTGTAAAAGCTAAAGAGCAGAAAATGTTTTCTAGCAACTGTCAAGACAGCCCAAAAGTTATTGCAAAAATTTGGAAATCGAACTCTTTCTACATTCGAAGAATTTTAAAATTTAACAGCAGTACTATGTAAAACTGAAAAAGAAGTGATCAGAATAAGATCTGTAAATCCTACTAAGACTTTTGAGTCTTGGTATTTCAATAAGTAACATTTCAAGCTTTATCCCAAACTACTAATGTGTTAACTGTGCAAGATTATCTTTGATCCAGTGCATTCCTGTCATTGTGTGACAGTATGTGATGATATTTATTTCCTGTGTATAAATTGTAAATATGTTAAATTACTAAAATTCTTGAAAACTAACACTTTTGTGGCTGAAGTGGGATCTGCTTACTTAGTCGAACTATCCATTTCCCCGTTTTGTTTTCTGAAGTTTATTTATTTATTTAGGGAGAAATGTGGACATCCAATGTATGGAGTGTCAGACAACTGAGGTACTATCATGACAGAACAAAATCTTTCAGATTGTTTTTTCTTGTGACAGTAAGAAGGGACAGCATTTGTCAAAACAGACTATTTCCCAGTGGTTGTCTCAGGCTACTACCTTTTGGTGTGCTCACCATAACAAAACTTTCAGACAGGGCCCACTGTATCAGGGCCTTGGCTTTGTATATGGCTTTTTGGAAAGGTTTTGTTTCTTAAAGTATTCTAGAAGCAGCAGATTTGTCTTTTGTACATACTTTGACAAAGCACTACAAGTTTGATTTATTCTCTAGGTCTAGATCAGGCTTTGCTAGGACCTTACAGTAGGAGCTTCTGGAATCCTTCCCCGTCTACCTCCCAAATGTTGTAAGCTACGGTAATCTACTCTTGTGGCTAAGTCTACTGCAGCAGTAATCAATTAGTACAGTTGTCTAAGTAAACTTGCCATAACCATAGATGTTTGAATGATCACTGCTGCGGTAGATTTTCCCTCCTTTCACCCTCCCCCCTTTTTTTTCCAGGGTGGGGGTGTATATATATATTTTTTTATTGCTAGCTATGTCCTCTTTGGGCTTAGCCTCCCTTTCTCTGTTGGCATGAAAGTTTGAAAAGCTTAGGGCTCAAATCTGTGTTATTGGGCATCTCAAGCTGCCTTATAGTTTGGATGCATTGAAAGTGCCCTGAAGCTTTGGAAGCTGGCCGGCTGTTGTATCTTTGGCAGGGTAAAACCATTATAGCTAAGGTTACTGCAGCAATGATTCGAACATTTGCTGTTATAGTAAGTTTACTTACACAGTCAGTTCACTGGAGACTGTCTTGTGCACGTAGAGCTGTTATTTAATCACACCTTTATCTGCTTCAGTTTGAAGTTCTAACAGGAAAATATTGTATTTTTTTACTTTATTGATTTATCACTACTGTAACCCTTTTTGTCATTTTCTTTGATTAAATCAAAAATTACCTTATTTGCATTTTCTGTGTAGAGTTTTCCCTTTTGACATTGGAATCTTTTTAAATGCTTATTTATGCTTTTTTAAAGTTTTTCTATTTGATTTAAGGGCATGTATTTGAATTTTGGCACTCAGACAAGTGAAATTGACTTGGTGCTGTGACTGGCACAGTTTTCTACACTGTGCAGGTTTTAGAGCAAGGCTTAACACATTTTAAACTTTCTGCAATATTTTGTGGTTTAGCCTGGTTTGTTTTGTGGTGACTTGGTTTCTTTTATATTGCTGCGTAATTCTAGCAGCTGTTTTCCCCTGACTTGATGGGTCATGATACGGCTGACCCTCCCCCCACCAAAGCTTAGTTGCAGCTATTCTAGAAAAAAAAAAACATGCCTCAGCCTTTGGTTTGTGAATCTGTCTTAAGTCATTCCGCATACCACTTAACGCTTTTCTCATCTCCCCTCTGGTGTGAGCTCGCAGTTTTCTGTGGGGGGTCATGCACATCCTCCATGGCTGGTCCAGTTACCTCTTTCAGGTATGGGAGAAGCAAGCCATTTAGGTGCAGGTGAGATGCTGGGTAAGAGACGCCTTGCCAGACAAACTGTCCCTAGATATTTTGTCCACTAGTGTAATTTACAGTAAAAGGAAACCTCACCACACCGGAGACTATCATGTTATTACTATTTATAGAGCTGATGTGTTTTCCATAGCTAAGAGATGTGAAGTTCTAACTCGCCGTTCATTCTTTACTGATTGGTTTGGAGCCGATCCCTCGGCTTTGAGTCTGCACCTACTGCAAAGCTCAAGGATTTCAAGGAGCTCGAGGCCAAGTCCCTATCCCATGATGCATTCTGAGTTCTCAGATCTAGTTTGCTGCTGCAACTGATAGGAGGTTCCTGATAGCTCGGGCCAGTAAACTTTAAATACTTTACTATTTTTCAAATAGTGTTAGTTTTTTCACTATAGTAGATAAATTTTTAGGTTAGATAAGTGCTTAAAGCTTTTCTATAGAAGTTCTGTTCCCTGTGTGCTGTTAGGCCTATTTAAAATTTCTGACAAAAAATATTGCTTGTTCAGTGTGACCTTTTGTCACTTTTCTTAATTAGCATAGTATGGTGTGATTATTTAGTGAATAGTAACTGTCACATTTTTTTCTACAGCATAGTATTTCTTTAGTTTACTAGCTGTTAAAATTATCTGTTTAATGATATTGTGTGTTTGCTTGTTAGCCTTAATTTTAGGCTTGTGTGCTGATCTTTAGCCTTTGTTTTTATTAGAAGGCTTTTGAATAGTTAGCCTTAGTTTAAAGGTGTGTGTGTGTATGCTAATAGCTTAGTTATTAGAAGGCTAAAATTTTCTTGCTGTTTGGTGTCTCCACTTCTGTCATGGCTGATGACCAGGATAAACACCCTAAGTCAGGGTTTAAAAAAAATGCCCTAAATGTGGGCAGAAGATGTCTGTTACAGACTGCCATATGAATTGTGTGTACTGCTTGGGTGCCTTGCACTTAAGAGATATGCGCTAAGTCATTCCTTTTCCTCTAGAGTTCTCCAAGAGAAAAAGGAAGCTTATTGATAGGGGTTTGTTGAAATCTTCCTTTCAGGAGGCTTTGAGTGACCAGGATGGATCTAGTAAGTCCTCAAAGTCCTTCAAGGCTTCTGGAGAATCAAAAAAAAAATCTGGAGAGTCTGTGATATCGGCTTCACAGGTCTCGGAGCAGACTTGTCTTCTCTTTTCAGAGCCCGTCCCCTGTCTTGGAACTGGTATCTGAAACTCCTAAATCGCCTGTTCTCTAGTCTCTACCATCAGTCCAGTCATCTCGATCTTCTGTGTGCCTATCTGATTTGGATGTGGATAAGGTAGTACAGAAGCTTTTACAGGCACCGGCCTTTTCCAAATTATCGGCTCTGACCTAGGTGGCTTTGGAGCCGAAGACCCTTCTGCCAGTTTCATCTCTTCCTCCTCCGAGCCATACCAGTCCTTCTGAGCCGGAGGAGTCAGACCTGCTGATGTGGAGCTTTCGGAGCAGACGCCTGCTCCAGTGTCTTCGGCTCTGTTCAATCTGACATCCTCGGCACAGATCGTGGACTCTAGGAGCCGACACACTCTGGTTGTTTCTGGGGAGGATAGTCAAACTGACTTTTCAGTTCTGACTTTGCCTCTTGGAGCTTCGGCTTGGATGAGCTCGGTTGTGACCTTGGGCTCAGATCCCACTGTCCCGGTGCCGGGGGTATCGACTGTTTTCTGAGATCCGTCGGTCCCTTTGCATCGGAGCAGAGATGCCTTCAAAGCCATGAGGAGAGTTTCATCTCCCAAGACATCCTCAACTTCGGGTCTGGATTCTTCATCCACTAAGTGCCTGTTTGCTTCTGCCGCACAGATCCTTGCTAAGTGCATGACCCAGAGCCTCAGGAAACCCCACTGGCTGGCCCATGCTCTTCCGAGACCTCCCCAGACGCTCCCACTGATGAGGTTCCCAGGAAGTGTGTGTGTAAGAGGAAACACTTTGACTCCCCTCAGGAGTCATTAACATCTGACACTGACTTAGATGAATCATAAGGGTCCCCACGGTCCTCCTTTGAGGATTTCTCATTTGCTGAGATACTGGAAATTCTCAGGCAGAGGGGTGACTGGCAGTCCAACCCTACTGAGGATGAGTCCGTCGTCCTGAAGGATTTCAGGTCTCGGCCCTCCACCTCTTGGGTGTCTCTGCCCTTCAATGAGCTGATGCATCTGCTCTCACGAAGGGCGTGGGAGTCTCTGGATACTATGGAGCCTGTCCTTAGGAGGCCTAATAAGTTCATTTCTGCCCCCCTAGATAAATCTTTCTTGACAAAAGGTGTGCCAGTTGATGCCATGGTGGTGCGGCAGCCACCAAAAAGGAAATGTCTGGAACTTCCTCGTTTGTCCATCCTCCTAACAGACTCTCCAGGATCTTGGATACATATGTGAAGTGCATGTTTAGTTCAGCAACTTTTGGTCTTCATTCGTTTAACTATTTAACCCACTTTATCAGGCTACAAAGAGATCTCCTTAAAGAGCTGGAAGATTCTCTTCAGGGTGTAGTAGCTGCAGGAGCTACAGACAAAGTTGCCGCCCAGCTTGTGACCCTTATTTCTATAGTGAACTCGTCCAATGCACCTCATTTTCTATGCAGCTGATGGATCGAGTAGAGCCGAGTGTACAGGTGTTGCTCTTAGGAGACACTGCTGGATGCGCTTGTGTTCCTTCATGGAGCCCTTCAAGTCATCCTTCATGAATACCCCCTTTGATGGCTCGTCCGATTTTGGGCCGTAAGTCAAGGAAAACCTTAACCAGGTGTGAGCAGGACGGAAAGACTCATCCTCTGCCATCGGGGTCCATTTTTCCACCCCTACCAGACCCTACCCCAAGGGTCAAAGGGGAGAGAAAATGTAGTACTGAAAAAGCCCATTGAGACTTTCATGACACGTGGTGAACCCCCCTCCAGAAATTAGTAGTTTATTGGCCATTTTGGTCTCATTTCTATCTCTTTCATTTCCCTGCTATAAAACCTGCATTTGTGAGGTTTTTGGGCTAGTACACAGCTCAACAAGCTCCTGCCTGGTGCCCTGCAGAGTTCTGCAGCAGCAGAGAGACAAGAGAGAGACTTTTGAGTGATTAAGTAGATTTTTTCTGCATTTTCTTGCTGCCTTAAACTAATTCCGCATAAAATGCCGATTTTCTAGAGTTTATTTAAAAAGCTTGTTTCAGCTACATGTTGTACTTATTTTACTGCCTGCACTTTAACAAAGTCGCTTTTGTTTAAATTACCTGTTTAACTTTTGTAGGGTACACACTCAAGTGTGATAGCAATTTCTGTGCATTTAAAGTGTTTTTTATTGTATCTACTTTATTTTCTGAAAAAAAAAAAAAAAAAAAACAAACTTGTTTTCCCGTTTTGCTAAGCTAGTATAGTCCAGGTTTCAGGTTAGTGCTGAATTTAGGGCTGTGTTACAAGTTTCTGTGTTTGCCCATACCTTACTTGGATAGAAGGCAATTTCTCTGTCCACTGTGAGCGAGGGAGCTATCTCTCCCTGGAGGAGTGGTTTCAGCCCAGAAATTAGTAGTTTATTGGCCATTTTGGGCTAATTTCTCTTTCATTTCCGTGCTATAAAACCTGCATTTGTGCGGTTTTGTGCGCCGGGCAGTGCCTGTTAGCTTAGGGTATAACTATTCCCAGCTCCACAAAGTCTACTCTAAATTTTCCCGTGGAACTAGACAAACTTTCAACTTAAGCACTCAATCCATTCACTTCCCATCCTGGCACTTGCTCAAAGCTCATAGCAAGCACTAATTAACCTTAGCACTAGACCCCCCTATACTGTAAAGGACAAGGCTCCCTATTTGACCTTGCCAGTCAGTAAAACAGTTCAGTGTACCTATCCAGGCATGTCCAAAGGGCAGTTTCAGGTGTACTCGTCAGTCCAACTGGTGAATGTGGGCATTTTGAGGCAATGTTAAAATTGCCTCTCCTCTTTCCACCAAACACTAATACATGCGAGAGATGCAATTATACAGCCAAGGTGGAGGCTAAGCTCTCTCAACCCAAAACTGGACGAGGCAGTCAAGAGGAGAAGGGAATTACTTGCATCACACCACCAGTCTCACATAGACCTATGAAACCATCACCAGCAAAAAACGCGTACAAATACACAAAAACATACTTGGAGGCTCTAAGTCCGCAAAAGCAACAAGAGACCTCCAAAGTAGACATCCAAGCAACCTCCACACCCCAACACAAACCATGGAACACATTTCACAAAACCAGGGTGCAATCACAACCCTTAAGGCAAAATAACATACCCAACACTGTAAATGGGTGACTCTGTAGTCAGACACACTGACATCCCACTCACTAGGCTGAACAATAACGTTACTGTTAGCTGCCTGTCGGATGCTAGGATCCGCCACATAACACAAGCACTCAGGTCACTCCAGAACAAGTACAAATATGACTCTGTCATTGTCCATGTTGGTGTAAATGACCTGAGCTGTACCTCCGTGGGCTACATGAAGAGACATGGAGGAGCTCTCTGATCACATAGCCCAGGCCGGTATGACCCTGACCCTAAGTAGCATCCTGCCCTCACCAAGAATGATACCACGGTAGAGAAAGAATTATCAATTTCAATAACTGACTAAGCTTCTGGTGTCATTCAAAGGGGATCCAGTGTCTGTTAGCCTGGGATGACATGCTCAACAAGCCACGCTGCTTTGCTAGAGACTACTTGCACCTGTCACCCTTTGGCTTTCGAATATTGGCGAAGGCTCTTGCCATACCCATAGTGCCTTTTTTAGGCAAGGCTCAAAAGACAAACCCTCCGCCTTAAATAGCACAAGTAACAAAAAACTGAAGGTAATGCTACTCAGTGCCAGAAGTCTAAACATCAAAATGCATGCACTTGAGGCACTCCTCAGTATGGAGAAAATCAATATATGTGCAGTAACAGAAACCTGGTTTAAGGCTCCAGAGAGTACCCCAGCACTACCAGGCTACAACTCATACCATACATTTCGGCCACAAAACCCGGACCAAAATACAAAAGGCGGGGAGGTATCCATATTTATCAAGGATACCCACACCTCCAGGTTAGTTGCACAGCACGATTCTTCAGAGATCATCCACGTGCAACTAACGGGCAAAACTGCTATTCAAATTATAGCTTGCTACAGATCACTCACCATGTCCCAGGACCCCCACTCTGCATTCCTGGAAACATAAAGGTCCTACCAAACACCCTGATATTGGATGATTTCAATTACCCAAACATTAACTGTGAGAACTACTGAAGTACAACCTCCCTTGCCCAACATTTCCTAGAATTTATAAACTCAAACGCCCTGGATCAACTGGTCAACACCCCACCAGAGGTGACAACATATTGGACCTGGTCATCACCACACAGGATGTCAACCCCTTGTTGGTTAGATCACCATAAACTAATCACTCTGGATATCCACATTCCGCTACCACCCCCGGTCAAAGAAACCACCGTGAAAAACTTTTCAAAAGCAAACTTTGTTGCTTAAGACCAAGGGATAACTCTGTCCAAGCTGCAAAATCCTTTACTAATGCACTCTACGGGCACTATAAGAATGCATGGATCATGCTATCCCAAACCAAACCAAAACTCACTCCTTCAAGAAAAGGAAACCAGTCTTGTGGACCCCTGCCATAAACAAGCTATACAATAGAATGAGAAAACTAGTACAGAAAAGAGTAAAATCCCAAGAAGGGAAGACATCCCTGATCAGTATCAGCAAGAAACTACATTCCCTCAAAATCATCCAAGGCTAGCTTCGAAAGAAGAATTGCCATGGACTCCAAAGATAACCACAAGACTTTCTTTAGCTATGTCAAGAATCTAAGTGGCATTTCTCAGATCTGCTCTGAGTTGGTGCAGAATGGCACAGAATACACTGAACCGACCGATATAGCCAGTATCCTGGCAGGCTGGTTCAGTGCAAACTTCAACCCCCTCTCACCCCCAAAAGGGCCCATAACTATACCAGAAGTGTAGTGCCCCTGAAGTCAGACACTCTGGTTAAAACAGCCCTCTCCAAAGCCAAAAACACAGCATCATTGGGATTGGATGGTGTCCCAGGTTGTGTCCTACATGAGCTCAAAGACGAACTAACCCCTCACCTAAACACACTGTTTAAACTCAGCCTCTCCACAGGCTATGTGCCCACAGAGTGGCGCACAGCGACGGTTATTCCACTCCACAAAGGTGGAGCCACAACGGACCCCAGGAACTATCTCCCTATAAGCCTGACTAGCTTGGTCTGCAAAGCTATGGAGTGCATCATCATGGATCTCATTAACCGAGACATTGGGAACCTCCAAACACTGGACCCTACCCAGTTTGGCTTTAAGGGCAGATCATGCCCCCTAAAACCTGGTGGACTTCTTTGAGAGAGTTACCAAGGCTATAGACGAGGGAGAGATGGTCCACACAGCCTGCCTAGACCTCGCAAAGGCATTCGACACCATTCCCCACTCGGGTATTATAGACAAGTTCACCAGCCTGAACATAAACCCCTGCGTCATGAGATGGGTTGACAACTGGCTCATGGACAGAACCCACATGGTAAGAATTGTGGGAGCAAGGTCTGACTCTAAACTAGTTATAAGTGGCGTTCCCCAGCGTTCAGTCCTAGGACCCCTCCTGTTCAGCATATACTTCTCAGAGGTTCAGGCAAGCACAGGAGGACTATGGCTGACCAGGTTCGCAGACTATTGCAAACTAGGGGCTATAATTGACTCTCCGGCTGACGCAGACATCCTCCAAAAGGGTCTCACTGAGACAGATACCTGGTGTCAAAACCATGGCCTCAAGCTAAATGCCAAAAAGTGCATAGTCATCCTCTTTGGAAAAAAACAAAGTACCCGCAAACTATCACATAGGTGGTAGCCCCTTAAATACAGAAGACGTAATGAGGGATCTGGGGACCCAAGTAGATAGTAACCTCTCCTTTGATAATCACATTGCCAAAGTGGTTAGAAAATCCTTTTAATGTGGCCCACCTAATCACAAAAGGGTTTGTTGCATCAAGATCGAAAGAGGTCATTGGGCCCCTCTATGCTTCACTCATCAGACCCATCATAGAGTACAATGGTCCATTTGGGTTGTACCTTACAAGACACCTGCAACAACTGGAAAGACCACAGAAGTACCTCACCAAGAGGTTCACTGGCTTCAAGCAGATGCCCTATGCAGCTTGACTGAAGAAACTCCAGCTGTACTCTGTTGCATACTGCCTACTCAGAGGCAATCTCTGCCTGACATACAAGGCCATGTCCAACCCAGAATTGATGGACATGCTCCACCTAAAGAAAACCGTATTCCCCTCGAGCCACACGCTCCAGGGATCTAAACCTTACCACAGCAATATAATAGGACATGCTGGAGGGATGGATTCCTGTCCCAGAGACTTTCCATGCTCTGGAACAAGATTCCAATCTACATTAGGCAGAGCTTCTCGCTAACCATCTTTAAGAGAAACCTTGATGAGTGGATGGAAACAGTTTACCTCCGGGGATCACTTCAGTGGTTCTGCTGGACAGAAGCACAGGGAACTAATCTAAGTGAGCGGCGAAAGCAAACACGTTCCAGGTAGGCTTTTAAATGCCTTCGGGCAGATAGCCTAGTATCTGCCTATGAACCTATAATAAAGGAAGACGCTGCCGTCGTGGCACAGGGGTCCGCAACAACAGGGCGACAAGAGATCACTTCTTTGGGAAGCCCTACCAGCACTCCTGAAAGGAGGCCCAACTGTTCTACTTGGGAGGTAGTCGGGGGTCGCTTATCTTTGTACCCAGACACCTGGCTCAAAATAACAAACAACTGGATACAAAGTACCATTTCCAGAGGATACTTCATGCATTTCCCCACAGCCCCTCCACTGACAGGGAAAATCCTGGATGTTCCATCTATTTACAGGGAACAAGCAACAGTAGAGGTCCAGATGTTGCTAAGAAAGAGTCATCTAACCAGTCCCAGGAGACCAGACAGGATCTGGAACTTGCTCAAGATTCTTTTTAGTTCCAAAAAAGACAGGGACTGTGGAGACCTGTATTGGACCTTAGCAGACGAAGCAGATCTGTAAAGAAAGAGAAGGTTAGGATGGTCACGCTTTAGTCAATACTTCCCTTCTTTGGGAAAGACAATTGGATTGTGCTCCATAGAACTCCAGGATGCGTACTGCCACATAACAATGGCCAGGCCATCCAGGGATCATCTGCTCTTCTGGCTGGGAGCCAATCATTACCAGTTTTGAGCCCTACCCTTTGGTCTCACTACAGCCCCCATAGTGTCCACCAAATGCATGGCAGTGGTCACGGCTCTCCTGAGATGTTTAGAATTCCAGGTGTTTCCGTACCTAGACAATTGGCTCCTTACCGCCACCACCAGGTATCTACTCATTCAGGCCAGGGAGTCCACTCTCACTTTGCAATCAGCTGGGCATTACAATAAACTCAAATCTGCCTTGTCATCGCAGCATATCGTTTTTATCGGAGCAGAACTGGACACCACCACCACACTAAGGCTTCCAGTAGAAAAAGTCTTACTTTTCCTTTAGCATGTCCACATTCTAATATCCAAAAACAAAGCACCAGCATCAGAAGTTCTGAAATTGTTAGGAATGGTCGTAGTAGCAATTCTAGCCATACCACTGGGTCATATGCACATGCGGATACTACAGTGGATGATGTTCACTCAATGGTCTTGCCAAGAGCTCCCCATGTCTCGCATAATGATCACAAATTCCTGTAAACAGGATCTTCAGTGGTGGTGGACCTCACTTCATGTTACGATAGGACGCCCATTTCTGCTACCCCCTCCAGTGGCTCCAGTGACCATGGACACTTCCCTGATAAGGTGGGGGGGGGGGCATTTTCAGGGAAAGACTGCCCAAGGCACATGGACCGATCAAGAGACACATCTGCATATCAGTGTCCTAGAGATGAGAGCAGTACTTTTGGCGTTGCAGTACTTCAGGACTCTCTTCCGCTAGGTACGATTGCGATTCAGATGGACAACATGTCAGTGGTGTGGTATTTGAACAAACAAGGAGCCAGATCATACCCCCATTGTCGCGAGGCCCTCTGAGTATGGCAGTGGGCTATTTCCACCCAGCACTTTCTGTTAGCAATGCACATCCCGGGGAAATCCAACATGATAGCAGACAAGTTGAGCAGAGCAATTTTGTTGCCCCACGAGTGGTCCTTCACGATGGAAATAGCGACAGGATATTCTGCAGGTGGGCCCAGCCTTGCTGTGACCTTTTTGTCTGTCACATGAACACCAAATGCAGAAGTTGCTTTGCCCTGATTCCCCCCTTCGGGAGAAGCTCCAAGGGACGCATCCGTTCACGATTGGCCTCCGGGTGTCCTCTATGCATTCCCACCAATTCCATTGATACCCAAGGTATTACAGAAAGCCAAAGCCCTGGGAAGGACCATCATTCTAATAGCTCCCTTTTAGCCTCGTCACATTTGGTTCCCCATTCTTCTACTTCATCTTTTGGAGGACCCCTGAATTCTGGACCCAGTTCTAGACCTTCTGATGCACTCGTCTGGGAACCTCATCCTTTTCTGCAGTCCCTGTAGCTGACAGCTTGGCTGTTGAATTCCCCATCATATCCATGTTCCATAACCTTTCCAATGAGACTAAGCAAATTCTCCTATCATCTCAAGTCCTGTACAAGGAAGCTGTACCTTAGCAAATGGAAATGGGCCTCTAAAAACAATATTGATCCTTACCAAGCCCTTTTAGTCTCAATTCTAGAGATCTTAACCATGATATTCAATAAAGGAACTGCAGCAGCAACAGAGTTCAGCCTGCTGCCATTTCTAACTTTCATCTGGGATTTGAAGATTTGACTATGTCACACAAATTATCCAAAGCCTTTCTCAGAGGGACCTTTCATATCAGACCACCTGTGAAATCTCCATATTCTCCGTAGAATTTTTATTTTATGCCTTCCCACATGATTCTTCCGCCATTTGAACCAGCTTCCTCAGGTGACCTCAAATTTTTGTCATAGAAAACCATCTTTTTAGTGGTTATTTCTTCTGCTCACAGAGTGTCAGTTTCAGGCCTTATCCATTAAGCCTTCTTATTTGATTTTCCATGCTGAGGGTGTCTCACTTCAAACAAACCCGTCTGTCTTGCCTAAAGTTTGCACTGAAGTTCATGTCAACCAAATTATTGATTTGCCAGTTTTCTTCCCCCAACCATTCCAACAATTTAGAGTACATGCTGCACAAACTTGATGTTCAGACAGCTCAGATTTTTTTGGATAGAACAAAAGATTTCAGGAAATCAGACCACCTTTTTTGTTTCATTCTCAGATTCCAGGAAGGGTATGACAATGTCTAAAACAACTCTAAATGGTTATCTGATTGTATCACCTTTGCTTATTCAGCTGCCGATATGCCCTTGCAGCATAAAATTAAAGCTCACTCAACCAGAGCAGTTTCTAAATCATCTGCCTTTTCTGCCAGACTTCCTACTGATAACATTTCTGCAGCAGCCACTTGGTCAAAACCTCATACCTTTATCACTCATTACAAAGTTGACAGGGCCTCCCTTGGATCCACGGTCCTGAGAAATATACTCCCGTGAGCCACCTGAGGCTAATGGTACTTGGGAACGCTACCTATCAGTATAGAATGAACGATGAGATAGAACAACTTCACATAAAGAAGTTATGTACTTACCATAACGTTCCATGTGAGTTGTTCATCTCGCCTTCATTCTTGCGTCCCCCCTCCCCCCCCCCTGGGCTTTCAGAAGACCGAGATGCTAGATCCTTCTTGGTCACTCAACCCTTCTATACTTTCTCTTATAAAGTTATGGAATGACATATGGTGGTATTTTTACGCAGCAAACAAGATCTGAGGTAACACGGTGCATCATGGGATAGAGACTTGGCCTCGAGCTGCTTGAAATCCTTCAGCTTTGCAGTAGGTGCTGACTCGGAGCCGAGGGATCGGCTCTGAACCCAGCAGTAAAGAATGAAAGCGAGATGAACAACTCGCATGGTACGTTATGTTAAGTACATAACTTCTTTTTTTAGTCACCTCACCTCTGCGACTGTACTTCTATTTTGAATGACCATAGGACTACCTTTTCTGGAGATCAGTTTAGCACCACTCAGTTTGGTGACTTTAATGCAAACAATAGTGAAAACACTGAATCTGTCCAGCTTGATTTTTTAGAACGGTGATCTGGTTCAAAAACCCAAGCAGGCTTTTGCCTTTCCACGGATGCCTGAGCCAGGCTTTTGCCTTTCCACGGATGCCTGAGCCAGGCTTTTGCCTTTCCACGGATGCCTGAGCCAGGCTTTTGCCTTTCCACGGATGCCTGAGCCAGGCTTTTGCCTTTCCACGGATGCCTGAGCCAGGCTTTTGGATGTATTTTCACTGGAAGTAATCTGGAGTTATGCCAGAGATTAGTAGAGTTTATGATCTCATTGTGGCTGTTCCTCTTCACTTATCTGTCTTAGAAGGTGTCTATAAAACTGAATGTAAAAAAACCCTTTAAAAGGGAAGTCACCCCTGATCATTATTAGGAAAGGGAAGTCACTCCTGATCATTATTAGTAAAAAAATACGAGCACTCATAAAATCAACTAAGGCCAATTTTGAGAGAAAAATTGCCATGGATTCAAAGGACAATCATAAGGCCTTTTTCAGCTATGTTAGGAACCTGGGTGGAAACTCCCAGATATGCTCAGAATTAGTCCAAAATGATACAAGAATCACTGAATCCACAGACATTGCCAACATACTGGCAGACAGGTTCAGTGCAAACTTCACCCCCTCTCTCCCCCCCTAAAGGAGAGATAACTATCCCAGCAGAGTGTAGCCTCCCAGACATCTCAAATGCGCAGGTGAAAGCTGCTCTCTCTAAAGCTAAAAACACAGCATCAATGGGACCGGATGGTGTCCCCGGCTGTGTGCTACACGAGCTAAATGAGGAATTAAACCCGCACATAAGGCAGCTGTTTAATCTCAACCTTACCACAGGATACGTGCCCAAGGAGTGGCGTACGGCAACTGTGGTCCCACTCCACAAAGGCGGTGCCTCTACGGACCCTGGTAATTACCGCCCCATAAGCTTAACAAGTTTAGTCTGCAAAGCTATGGAGAGGATCGTAATGGAGCTCATAAACAAAGATATAGGGGACTTGCAGACATTGGACCTGACCCAGTTTGGCTTCGTCAAGGGCAGATCATGCCTTTTGAACTTGGTCGACTTCTTCGAAACAGTCACCAAATCCATTGATGAGGGAAAGGCAGTCCATACAGCCTACCTTGACCTTGCAAAGGCCTTCGACACAATACCCCACTCGGGTATTGTAGAAAAACTTACCAGCTTAAATGTAAACCCATATGTCACAAGATGGGTTGCTAACTGGCTTAAGGACAGAACCCACAGGGTTAGAGGTGCTGGCGCTATGTCAGACTCCAAGCCGGTCACAAGTGGTGTCCCACAGGGCTCGGTCCTTGGCCCCCTATTGTTCGGCATCTACTTCTCAGAAGTACAGGCCAACATGGGAGGACTTTGGCTGACAAAGTTTGCAGACGACTGCAAACTGGGCGCCATAGTGGAAAGTGCATCGGACACGGATATCCTTCAGAAGGGACTCACGGAAACAGATAGCTGGTGCCAGAGCCATGGCCTGAAGTTAAACGCCAAAAAATGTATAGTCATACCCTTCGGGAAAAACAAGGTAACCCCAAGCTACCATATAGGTGGCAATCCACTAAGCACAGAAGAGGTTATCAGTGACCTGGGGACCCAGGTTGACAGTGGCCTTTCTTTTGACACTCACGTTTCTAAAGTGGTTAGAAAGACCTTCTACATTGCCCACCTAATCATGAAGGGATTCACATACAGATCTAGTGAGGTCATTGTTCCCCTGTACTCTTCACTTATCAGACCAATGATGAGTACAATATCTCACCCGACATCTGCAGCAATTGGAGAGACCCCAAAAGTTCCTCACCAAAAGGATAAAGGGACTCCAAAATCTGTCATATGCTGCCAGATTGAAGAAACTCCAGCTCTATTCAGTCGCATACCGTCTGCTCAGAGGTGTCATGTGCCTGACATACAAGGCCATGTCCAACCCGGAATTAATGGACATGGTCCACCTCAAAAAATCCAAATCCACCAAAACCACTAGAGCAAGCGACTTAAACCTTAGCACGGATATAAATAGGACGTGCTGGAGGGATAGATTTATCACTCAGAGACTCCCTATGCTGTGGAATAAAATCCCGATCCATGTGAGGCAGAGCACCTCGCTGGCTTTGTTCAAGAGAAATCTTGACCTGTGGATGGGAGATCGTAGGTTTATCCCGGGAATCATCTCTGTGTCACTGCTGGACAGAGGCACAACAAACTAATGGGCACAGTATTTTTTCATATAAGGAGTGGCGTAAGCCACAAAAATTTGGGCTAGGCTTATAAATGCCTTTAGGGCAGATAGCCTAGTATAAACCTATGAACCTAATGAATTGGTTCCTAAAAAGGCAATGAAGAAATACAAGGTATAGTCTGATCTTGCAGCTGTCTTTGCTCCTTATCAGCTAACACCACTGTTGTTTCTCTTGCATCAATTCTAGAGGGCTTTGGCTTCTTCTAATACAATGTCCCTGGATAAAATTGGCAAGAAGTTAGAATCTCAGCGAAAAAGTTGGCTCAGAATAGTAATTGTCTTTAGCATTTTAAATTTATTAGGGTTTTATGTGCAAGTTTAATTTGCAGTGTGCTTACAATTACGATGACTTTGCTGCATCTTTTCCTGTTGAACAAAAGTGTTACAAGTGTGAGATTGTAGTATGACTCTGGTTTCAAAACATGGTTTGAGGAGTGTCTTAGTACTGTCACAAATTCTAGAGATGCAGCCAGCCAATTCTTTTATTTTGAAAAGGTATGCTTGGCTACATAAGCAAAATTTGAGGAATTACAAAAATGGGATTTTTAATGCTCCTTTAAATTCTGAATTTGTTTGGACTTACTTTTCTGGTCTTCCTTGATTTGTCCTCAGCACTAAAAGCCGGAGTGACTGAGATTCTCGAAAAATGGGATGATAAAGGTAACTTGATGCATGGGGTCTCTCAAATGTTTCATATTCCTTGGTTGTCCTTTAACAAGGTGTCCAACTTTTAAGTAAAGAACAAAAATCCTAGCCTAACAAGTGTCTGGGTACCAAGAGGAAATGGCTGGAGGATAGTGCTTCCAAACCACACAGAGATTCCTTTCCTTAAAATAATCATTCTCCTGCTAAAGAATGACTTTACCAAGACCTTGTGCAATCCTGACCCTTACAGTTCCTCTCCTCCTTTCTGCTTCCTCCATGCTTTCACTCAGTCTGGCAGTCTGGCCACAAATCTCAAGTGGGCACCAAAAACAGTTTGGAGAAAATTCTCTTGACAGTGGACAGAAACTACTCTTCCCATCAGTGGAAACCCCTCACACCGTGTAGACCAGACAGTCTCACTCTGGAACTCCTTCACAGGTTACAGGCGAAGGTTATATAACCAGTTCCTGCACCATAGAAAGGATTTTGCTGCAGAATCTTGTTGGTACCCAAAAGGGAGGCATTGTAGAGACCAGTTTAGAGATGTTTCTAAATGCCTTTCTGGAAGTACCCAGGGGCTGTGCAGACTGTCTTACCCCTTCTTCTGGTCTACTTTTTCATGGTGACTTTAGATCTAAGAGGGTAATCTCATTCCAATTACTACCAACTTAAAGTGAACCTATTCAAAAGTCCTGTCTCACACCCCCACAAAGAATAGTCTTCCTGGGGTGTATGACAGAGAAAAAAAGTAACCTGTCTACCGGAAGATGGTCTTGCCAATTCAGAATAGTTTCAGGGAGTTCTGTCTTCAGAAAGAATCCTCCGCAAGAGATTTTCTCAAATTTCTATGCCTCATGGCATCAATGATCTTCATGATACCACTGGCCAGATGGTCTGAGAAAGATTCAGTTTACTTAAAATTTGTTTGAACCAGTAATTGTAACTCTTAGAGTTCCAGATACCAGTGCTGGAATTTGTCAAACAAGTTACTGGTGGAGGAATCAGAAGTCTCTTAATCAACTCCTACTTTTCCCCTGTTTTTTTCAGCATAAAAGGGCATCTCTTCAGATTTTGCATGGGGGGGGGGGGCGCAGTATCCAAAGGAGTTTAAGTACAAGGTAAATGGGATACTTCAGATGCTACAAAGCACATAAACATCAAAAGATGTTGGTAATTCAGGCCTTAAAAGTTCTGCATCACTTGTGGTCTCCTGGTCCCCTTTAATGGCGACAGACAACTCCACAGTCATTGTACCTGAACAATCAAGGGAGTACAAGGTTATACCCACTTTTGCACATTCGTAGTGATCGGCTGGGTGCTAGTCTTAACAGCATTTTCTGATGCTTCAGGCGTCATACATACATCAGAGCAAAATGTAGTCGCATACAGATTAAGCAGATCCTGGACGGACCATCATGAGTGAAAGCTCAGGAAATGGTTCCCCCAGGATTTGTTCCAAATTTTGGGGAACACCTCAAATAGGTCTGTTCAACTCCTTTCAGAGCAAACAGTTGGAAAATATTGTTTTGAGACACCCTTGCAGCCATGCTTGGGTGACAGGTCATAGGAGCCCTTATAAACCTAGCCAAGTTTTTTCCTATTTTTAATGGTGCTAGTAATAGCCATGACTCTACACTTGCTGACCCTGTCTAGAAGTGATGTAGGTAGAACCCCAGAGGAGAATTTGCAATTCCCCATCCAGATTACGCTTGGAGAGTCAGCAAAGGGCTACGTTTACAAGGATAGCATATTCCACAGTAGGGGAGCATCTGGGAGATGAGCTCGTCTCTCCAGCAGGTCCTGTTAATATTGCTTCTCATGTTGAGATCCCTAGAGTGGGTGCAGCGAATGCCGTGTGACTTGCTAATGTGCAGCAGTTCCATCAGGGCATGGGTGTCTTGTAGGCCAGGCAGAGGCTGTCCCCGAGTAGTCTGTAGGACACAGAGTATAGTGACAGGGACTTTAGTCTATCAGCATAGGATAGGTGTTGGACCCCTTGAATTTTCTTTGTATGGTACATCTGTGGTCTATGCAGTTGTTGGAGGTGCCTGGTGAGGTAGGTACCAATGGGAGCATTGTATTCAATTTGGTCTAAGGGAGGAGTATGGGGGGGGGGGGGTTCACCTCTTTTTTTTTTTTTTCTTTTTTCTGGAGGCAGTGCCCTTATTTATGAGATGGGCTACATAGAAGGCGTTCCTGACCACTGTGGAAACATGCTGGTCAAAGGATAGATTGCTGTCAACCTGTGTGCCCAGATCTTGCTACTGATTGGATGCTTAGTGTTGTCAATTTGATACTTGGCTGGGATGTCTCCTTTTTCGAAGGGGATGATGCACTTTGTAGCATTTAGCCTGTGGCTCTGGCACCAGTTGGTTTGAGTAAGACTCTCTTGAAGGGTTGCAGTGTCATTGGAGGACTCTGTGATTGCATCCAACTTGCAGACTTTGTTAGCCATACGCCCTTTGTTTTAGCCTGTACTTCGAAAAATAAATTCATAACAGTAGGGCTCCCAGCACTGAACCCTGTGGTACTCTACTGGTTACTGGTCTGGTGGTGGATTGAATGTCTCTTATTTAACTGTGTGTTCTATTAGTGAGCCAGTTAGCACCTCACCTAGCTAAATACTGGTTAACATTCAGTTTTCTAAGTTTATCTATGGTATCTGAGTGAGGGATGGTATCAAAGGCCTTAGCCAGCTCTAAATGTGTAGTATGCATGGTTTTGCCGTCGTCCACGGCTTTGGTGGCTGTCTCAAAGAAGTCCAAGTTCAGCAGGAAGTCTCCCTTTGACAAATCCAAACTGGCATGGATCCAGCATTTGGCAATTGCCTACGTCCTTGTTGATGAGGTCCATGATGATTCTTTCCATGGCCTTGCAGATGAGGCTGGCCAGACTTGCTGGTCTGTAATTACTGGTGTCAGTGGAGGAGCCCCCTTTGTGGAGGGGATGACGGTGGCAGTTTTCAAATCTGCAGGAACATACCCTGTACATAGACTGTGGTTGAAGAGTATACTAAGAGGTGTTACTAGCTCTTGCTTTAAGCAATTTAGGATGCAGCCAGGGGATGTCTGTTCCCATAGATGCCATGCTTCTAGCCTTGGAGAGGGCATTTAGGAACTGTTCCTTGGAGATCTCTAGGGGAAGGCATGTGGGAGCGATGTCTTGTGGTGTTTTGGCGATGACAGCCAGCAGATTGGCAAATTCACCAGCACCTGTGTAGGTTTTGAAATTTACAACAAGTTCAGAACAAGTCTGGGGTTTTCCTTTGAGGATGCGGATGTAGCCAAAGAATGCGTACTGGTTTCCCTTGGCTAGGGTGGACAGTTTACATCTGTAGTAGTCTTTGGATTTTCTCAAAAGGTCTTATTTGTTTATTTAGGTAATGAAGCAGTCTTTAGAGTTAGGGGGACCATCTTCAATACTCTTGTATAGCAGTTTTTTTTTTCTGTTATATAGTTAGTTTATGGCAGATGTCCACCAAGCTGGCTTGTTTTTGCACAAAGAACTTAATTTTACTTGTATGCAGCTGTGGAGGTGTTTGTAGAAGGTGCTAATGTAGACCACTGCATAGGTATCCTTACCTTCAGTAGTGATGAGGGCTGTGAAGCTAGTAATATCTTGTAATAGACTACAGTTGGCTTTGGATAAGGTTTCTTTAGTTTAGTTCCAGTGGGCAGAGGGTTGGATGTTACTGTTCTAGGATGACTGACTTCACTAGAGATGATTATACATTTGGAGTGGTGCATTGGTCACTCGTGTCTTGTGAGCACCAGATCCAGGATGTTTGGGCACCTATTAGGGTGTTGACCAGCTGGACCAGGGCATTGGAGTTAAAGTTCAAGAATCTCTGGATGAGCATGTTATTACTGGAATAGTTGGACTAATCTGATGCAGGGTAACTGAAATCTCCAAAAATTAGGGTGTTCATTGGTATACTGAGTGACTCCAGGAGGTCCAGGTAGGCACCGTGGGGTGCCTTGGTTCATGGAGGAGGCCCTATAACTGGCAATAATCTGAAGGAGAGTTTTACCTACAGAGAGTTGTATGTGTAGATATTCAAAAGGCTCATTTAGGTGCATCATTCTGGAAGGATATTTTTCTTTAAAAATGTGTCCTTTGGATTTCCCACTCATTTGATGGTTTGAGCGAGTGGTAAGCATTGTAGCCCGGTGCAGCCGGGGTGCTCCTTACATCCTTGAACCAGGTATCTGATACGGTTAATCCTCGTTCAGTCATTACGTGTGGGTATCTGTTCCGACCTCGGAACTGAGCAGGCCATCTTCCAAGCTCTCGCCCGCTACAAACTCTCGAGCTAAAACTCTTACCCAGAATTCCCTTCTCCCTGTTACCCCAGATTTCGTTTGCCGTGTCGCCATTCGGTCGTGTCAAGCTAGTTATCTTGAGCAAAGTACAATATTTGTTGTCATTTCAGTCTAAAAACTTTTTCTCTCAGAAAAGTTTCTAAATTGTTTTCTCTTACCTTATCGCATTTAGCGAGTATCTCTCAAATTTTTTCCAATCTTTTTACCGCAAGATATTTTCTTCTATACCATTGTTGGTAGATCCCTTTTCATTACCTTCGGGTATTTCTTGTACCATTGCTGGTATTCTTTCTGATTTCATTTTTTTCTATCATGGATAAAAAAGTAGTCCAGGATTTAAGAGATGCTCAGATTGTGGACATAAATTACCTACTTCAGATTTACATTCTGTCTCTCTCTTGTTTGGGTGTGCCTCATTTATCAGTTGATCCGCCCTGTGCAATTTGTAAGAACTTTGCTAACAGGAAGTTGATTGAGAGGAAAAATAAATTGTTACTGAAGGGACTACTGAAATCTCCCTTTTCAGAAGCTATTTCTGGGTCGGAGGCCTCACCCCTCCTAGATCCCATAAGAAAAAAACTGATTATCTTTCTAAGGCCAAATCTCTTCCTTCATCCCCGGCTGGGGACTCCCATCAACCGAGACCCAAAAAGCTTTCTACTTTGGATCTGACTGTTTCGGCTCCAGCACTTTCGGTGCCTAGACCCTCGGCACCGAGACAGTTGGCACCATCTGTGACTTCAGCACTGAGGCCATTGGCACCATCTGTGACTTTGGCACCGACTAGCGTGCCCTTTACCGTATCGGTACAGAGGGACTCATCGGTTCAGATCTCTCTACCGGCACTGACTATCCTGTCGGCGCAGACTGTAACCACATCGGCTCAGATACCTTACCCGGAACAGACAACTCTGTTACTGACACCGATTTTTTCGGTCCCAGCTTCGGCACCAATAACCACTTCGGCACCGATGGTTTCCTCTGTGCAGACACCTGTAGTACAGTCCCTTACGGCACTGTTTTCAGTGTAGACTGGTAATGTGGGCACCAAGCCTGTCCCATTTGTGGATAGACCTGACTCCCCCTCAGCCGTGTCCGTGAAATCCAAAAGAAGCCTTAATGAACACGTGTTGAGTCTTGTGGATCAAGTGCTTTTGGCCAGAGGTATCCCGCCCCCCAGGACCTATCCTTCCTTGGGAGGTGATCATCCTTTGTTAAAGACCCCTACTTATTTCTCCTCCTCCATTGCCTTTGAAACCCTTTGATATAGCACAGTCTTCCCCCTCTACGGTTACCTTCATGGACCTCACTAAGAAACCGTAGTTGCCTTCGTGGCAGGAGGGTTTGGCTACGACCCAGGATGTCAGCTGTGGCGTATGTAATTTGGTGTTTCACAGTCATCCAGGGACTCCGAGTCGGCAGGCTGGGCCACTTAGGGGAGGAGTGACCCCTGTCTAGGATACTCACCCCTCTTCAGGTGGACCGGCCTTCCAACTAATGGAGAAGGCTTTGGCATCTGCTGGCGATACTGTGCTTTCAGTCTCCCCACCCTCCTTTGGCCCACTATGTACCCAAGTCGCTCCTAGCGGACACCGGGCGCAAGGGCAGGATGTACTCACACAGGAAACCCCTTTTGCGTTATCTTTTCCAGCTTCTCCCTCTGAGGAAGTTCATTGCAAAAGCTCGTGCAAGAGGAAGCACATGGACTCCACAGAGGAGTCCCTTACTGAAAACACAGACTTTGATGGGGAAGTATCCCCCCGCTCACCCTCTGAGGATATCCTTTGGTGATCTCCTCGAAATCCTTAAACAGAGGTGACTGGCAGCCCTCTAACCCGACCTCTGAAGAGTCTGTCTTCCTGCAGGCCTTTTGCTCCCGGCCCCCTACCTCCTGGGTTACTCCACCTGCTGACGAATTGGTCCGGCTTGTCGTGCAGCATGCGTGGAAGGCTCCTGACACCATTGAGGCCATTCCCCGGAGGCCAGATAAATTTTTTTCCCCTCCTGCTACTGATCCTTATTGGTCCATAGGTTTTCCTGTAGATGCTCTGGTAGTGGTGGCCGCAACCAAGAAGGCCTGGCGGTAGAACGCCAGACTGTCCATCCGCCCAACAGAGAGTCACTGGCTGTGGACAGAATAGGGACGCGTACTTTTGCATCAGTGATTTTTGCAATCAGGTCCCTGAATTATATGGCACACTTCAGGCTTCAAAGGGATTTAGTATCTGAGCTGTCTGAAACTTTGGCTGGTGCCGTGTCTGATGAGGTCCGTGACAGTGGCCACTCAGCTGGCTACCATTGAATTGATATCAAACTCCTCCATGCACCTGATATCTCACGCATCAGAAGGAGCAGCTAGAGCGGCGAGTTCAGGCGTTGTTTTGAGACGGCATGCTTGGATGCCTTTATGTAATTTCGTGGCCCCATTCAAGTCTTTCTTTTTCAAAGCTCCCATCGAAGCCTTTTCACTGTTTGGACCCAAAGTTAAAAGTACACTGGCCAGATGTGAACAGGGCGGTAAGACCCTTTCTGCCATAGGTGTCCGTTATTCTCCCCTCAACGTGTTTTCTCCAGAAACCAGAAGAGTGGAAAGATATGGTACAAAAAGTTTCTGGGTCCTTTCTGTGACACAGGCTGAGTTCTCCCCTAGAGGCAGAGGGGGAAACTCACTCAGTGAAGACGCCCTTTTCGGGGCAGAGGGGGGTCCGCATAACCAGGGTTCCAGGGATTCCTTTCCTTGTCAATCCTATTAGCGCTCCTGAAGAGCGGCTTAACTCCTTTCCTCTGGAGGTGGTTGGGGGTCGTTTCTCCTTGTACCCTTCTGTCTGGCTAACCATCACCACCGACTCTTGGGTACAAAGGATAATAACCAGAGGTTACCATATCCCCTTCGATCTTTGTCCTGTCCCCCCAACAAACTTGCCCGACATTCCACCCAGTCAAAGGGAAGAAGCAGCACTAGAGATAGCAAAGCTGCTAAGAAAGTCATCCAACTAGTCCCTCCAGACCAGATAGGATCTGGATTCTACTCGACTATCTTTGGTGCCAAAGAAAACCTGGGACTGGAGACCATTTTTGGATCACAGTGTATTGAACAAGTTTGTGAGAGTACATAAATTCCGGATGGTCACAATACAGTCTATCCTCCCGCTTTTGGAAAAAGACGATTGGATGTGCTCAGTAGATCTTCAAGATACGTACTACCACATAAAAGTGGACAGGCCATCAAGAAGATTTCTGCGCTTCCGTGCGGGAGCCAGTCACTACCAGTTCACTGTACTGCCCTTCGGACTCTCTACAGCCCCCAGAGTGTTCACAAAGTGCATGGCAGTAGCCACAGCACACTTGTGACTACAAGGATTCCAGTTATTTCCATACCTAGATGACTGGCTCATCTCTGCCCCCATCAGAAGTCTATTGGAAAAAGCCCTGGCATACTCTCATTTCAAAAAGGCTAGGCATAACCATAAACTGGCAAAAATCCAATCTTACTCCATCTCAGTCCACAGAATTCATAGGGGTCATATTGGATACAAATTGTAGAGCATCTATTCCAGAGCACAGAATTCTAAGGATAAAGCAACAACTGATCCCAATCCTTTCAAGGGAGAAATCTATAGCTTTTGGGTTCCATGGCAGCCTCTATCACCATTGTTCCCCTGGCCAGGTTTCACATGAGGCTTCTACAATGGCTACTGCTCACCCAATGGTATCCTTTTCAGCATCCTCTTTCAGCCAAGATTCGAGTAGCCCACAGGTGCAAACAGGATTTAAATTGGTGGATGATCCACAACCCATCACAATGGTCTCGCCCTTTCTCCCCCCAGCAGCCCAAGGCTACAGTGACTACGGATGCCTCCCTGATGGGGCGGCGGCTATGTCAGGGTCAGACAGTCCAAGGCACTTGATCCGAATTGGAGGCCCAACTGCATATAAATATTCTGGAGCTGAGGGCGGTGCTTCTGGTGTTGCAAGCATTCCATCCCCTGCTGCCATCCGGGACTATTGCGATAGACAATATGGCGGTGGTCTGGTACATCAACAAACAGGGCAGAACCAAATCTTACCCCCTTTGTTGAGAGTCCATGAGGATATGGCAATTGGCGATGGCTACTAACTGTTTTCTTCTAGCAATGCACATTGCCGGGAGTTCCAACGTGATAGCCGACAAGACTCAGCAGGTTCATTCTACAACCTCACGAGTGGTCCCTGAATCCCTTGATAATGGCGGATATCTTCCACCATTGTGGCCATCCTTGCTGCAACCTCTTTGCATCCCCGACCAACTACAAATGCAGCAACTACTTCACCCTGATTCCCCCCTCTGGGACAGTCATCGAGGGGGGCTCTAGTCCACGATTGGCCCTCTGGTCGTCTTTATGCTTTTCCGCCTCTTCCCCCAGTTTCTGAAGAAAGCCAGTCAGTTGAAGAGCAAGGGTGATCCTCATCACACCATATTGGCCTCGTCAGATCTGGTTCGCCTTCCTTTGGCCTCACCTGCTAGATCAACCATGGATTCTCCATCCAACCCCGGGGTTGATCTCCCATCTGCAAAATCTGATTCATCCCAACTTGGACAGCTTGAAGCTCACAGCTTGGCTCCTCCAATTCCCCTGATTGCCACACAGAATGATCTTTCTTTACCAGTACCGGACATTCTTATTGCATCTCATAAGTCTTCCACTAGAATAACTTATCTAAGCAAGTGGAAAAGATGTATCTGTTGGCTGAAAGAAAAGCAAGTAGATCCTTTTTCAGCACCATTGTCGATAGTTCTAGAGTATCTAGCCGATCTATTTCTATCGGCCCCTACCATTAGAGTTCACTTGGCTGCAATATCTAATTTCTATGAAGGTGTCCAAGACTCCTCTCATGTCTCACAAATTATGCAAGACCTTCATAAAAGGTTTGAATCATCTGAAGCCCCCCTTTAGAGAACCTATTCAACCATGGGACCTATCATTAGTTCTAGAAGCTCTTTCGAACGAGCTTCTTCATGCAACCTCAAATATTTGTTATGGAAAACCTTGTTTTGGTCATCATTACTTCTGCCAGGCTTATCTGAGCTTCAAGCCTTATGCATCAACAGTCTACTTGATTTTTCATAGAGATAGTGTCTTTGAGAACTAAACCTTCTTTTCTGCCAAAAGTGATTTCTGAAATGTCCATTAATCAAACCATTGAATTGCCAATTGTCTCCTACTTGAATAGGACTTAAGGCCTCTCGTAAATCAGACCAGTTATTTTTGGCCTATTCTGGACTTAGATTAGGATGTGCTGTTGCTAAGGTCATATTGGCTAGATTGTTGAAAGATCTTGTGACCTGAATTTATACACAGCGTAATATTCCATTACCGACTACCATCAAGGCTCATTCGACAAGGTTGGTGGCAACTTCTGCTGCCTTCCATGCCAGAGCTTCTTTACATGACATCTGTGCAGCTGCAACTTGGCCTACGCTTCATACCTTCATCAATCATTACAAATTGGATTTGGCCTCAGGGGGAAGAGCATCTTTTGGTTCTATGGTGCTCAGGAATGTCCTTCCATTAGAGCCTCCCGGGAATAGAGGTAGCTGAGGACTCTGTCCCATACATAAGGAATGAACAAGGATTAACAATATCAGATAAAGAAGTTGTCTTACCATAACGTTCCATCTGTATTGTTGATCCTCGTTCCGTCCTTACGACCCTCCCTTCTTCCCCCTCCTGCGACTTCTAGTAGATCTCACCATCCGGTTCTTTTAGGTCATTTGACCAGAGGTAGCCTCTACCTTCCTTTGACTTGCAAACTCAATCTGAGGTAACAGAGAGAGGGGAATTCTGTGTAAGAGTTTTAGCTCGAGAGTTTGTAGCTGACATGAGCTTGGAGGATGGCCAGCTTGGTACCGAGGTTGGAACTGATACCCATACATAATGACTGAACGAGGATCAACAATACAGATGGAACTTTATGGTAAATCATAACTTTTTTTTTCTGTGATAGCACAGCCGGCATCCTCCAGGGAGAGGGCAGCTTCCAACAACTGCAGCGTAAGGTTAAGAATCCTAGCATTTAGCAGCATGACCCTTACATTGGCTTTTGAGGAAGACTTTATGGTAGAAATGCTGTCCTTATGACATTGCCTAAAAAAGGCACTGGGGGAGGCAAGAGCCTTAGCCAGAAGCCGAAAACCTAGAGTTAACCAGTGAAGACCATCTCTGGCAAAGCATTGTGGTCTGTCAATTAAAATCTCAGTCTGACAATATCGAATACGATATTGTCGACATGAGAATACCAAAAGCGCACTACATAGAATGTTTAAACGGAAGATCTCCGTAGGGGGAGATTTCCTTTTACTTCAATGTAGTGCGTTCTCGGAGTTGGTATATTTAAGTAGGGGGGTATGGGGGGTGCTTACCCCCCCCCTGCCTACACACTATTTATTTATTTATTTTTTCGATGGTTTAATACGTTGATCACTAAAGTTCGATGTTTAGTGATTTTAAGTTTTAAACCTTTGAGATTATAATATAGAACCCTATCAACCATGTTATACCAGGCTGACAGGAACTGGATCCTCTTAGAATGACACCAGAAGTTGTCAGTTGAAGTCCATCTTTTGCTTGTATTGTGACATCATCCTGGTTGAGGGCAGATTGCTGCTCAAGGCTAGGGACATACCTACGTGGGACACACAATCCAAGACATCGGTTATATCTCTCCCCATCTAGTCCAGAGAGGTGCGTCTCAAGTCATTCACCCCTACATGTACTCTGACAGAGTCATAACCATAGGTAAAACTGCCCTACAGTTTGTAACATGCTACAGACCACCTTCTCAAACTCAGGAAACCCACACAGCCTTCCTGAAGACACTGGAGAGTATAAATGTCTCTCCAAACACCATCATATTGGGTGACTTCAACTACCCAAACATAGACTGGGAACATTACTCGAGCCCCAACACCCTAGCCCAAAGGTTCCTTGTGTTCATAAACTCAAATGCTATGGAACAACTAGTCACCATTCCCACAAGAGGAGAAAATATACTAGACCTGATCATCACAAACATGGGGACAAAATGCTCCACACCGGAAGTATATCCCTCATTGGTGAGATCAGACCATAAATTAATCTCACTGGAGATCCACATCCCCGCCCCACCCCCAGCAAAAAAGACCACAGTGAAGAACTTCTCAAATGCAAACTTCACACTTCTTAAGACTGGAGTGGTATCCTTCAAGGCCCCCGAGCCAGTGGAAACCACAACCCACGCTGCTGAAACCCTTACAAATGCCTTCTACGAGCACCTCCAGGAATGTATGGATCAAGCAATCCCTAATAAAATCAAGACCCTTTCCACCAAAGGTAGGCGCCCGGTCTGGTGGACTCCAGCCATAAAAAAAACTCCTACAACAAGAGGAGAAAGCTACTACATGACAGAGCAAAATCCCTAAATGGGAAGGCATCTCTGATCAATACTAGCAAAAAACTACGATCACTCATAAAATCATCCAAGGCCAACTTTGAGAGAAAAATCGCTAATGACACAAAAGACAATCATAAAGCCTTCTTTAGCTATGTTAGAAACCTGGGTGGAAACTCCCAGATATGCTCAGAATTAGTCCAAAATGATAAAAAAATCACTGAACCCACAGACATTGCCAACATATACTGGCAGACAGGTTCAGTGCAAATTTCTCCCTCCCCCCCAAAAGGAGAAATATCTATTCCCACCAGAGTCTAGCCTCCCAAACATCTCAGATGCCCAGGTGAGAGCTGCTGTCTCTAAAGCAAAAAACACAGCATCAATGGGACCGGACGGTGTCCCCGGCTGTGTGCTACACGAACTCAATGAGGAACTAAACCCACACATAAGGCTGCTGTTTAATCTTAGCCTTACTACAGGATACGTACCCACAAAGGCGGTGCTTCTACGGACCCTGGAAATTACCGCACCATAAGCTTGAGCCTCGTCTGCAAAGCTATGGAGAGGATCATAATGGAACTCATAAATAAAGACATTGGGGACCTACAGACACTGGATCCTACCCAATTTGGCTTGGTCAAGGGCAGATCCTGCCTCTTGAACTTGGTCGACTTTTTCGAAACAGTCACTAAGGCCATTGATGAGGGTAAGGCAGTTCACACAGCCTACCTTGACCTAGCAAAAGCGTTCGACAACAATACCCCACTCGGGCATCATAGAAAAGCTCACCAGCTTAGATGTAAACCCATATGTCACAAGATGGTTTGCAAACTGGCTCAAGGACAGAATACACAGGGTTAGAGTTGCTGGTGCCATGTCAGACTCTAAGCCGGTCACGAGCGGTGTCCCACAGGGCTCAGTCCTGGGCCCCCTCTTGTTCGGCATTTATTTTTCTGAAGTGCAGGCAAACATAGGGGGATTGTGGCTGACAAAATTTGCAGATGACTGCAAACTGGGCACCATAATTGACACTCCATCAGACACAGACATCCTCCAGAAAGGTCTCATAGAAATGGATAACTGGTGCCAGAGCCATGGCCTTAAGCTAAATGCCAAAAAATGTATAGTCATACCCTTTGGGAAAAACAAGGTAACCCCTAATTACCACATAGGTAGTAATCCATTAAACACGGAAGACGTTATAAGGGACCTGGGGACCCAAGTTGACGGTAACCTCTCTTTTGACACTCACATTGCCAAAGTGGTTAGGAAGACCTTCTACATTGCCCACCTGATCATGAAGGGATTCACATCCAGATCAGGAGAGGTCATTGTACCCCTGTACTCTATACTTATCAGACCAATGATTGAGTACAACGCCCCATTCGGAATGTACCTTACCCGACACCTGCAGCAGTTGGAAAGACCCCAAAAGTTCCTCACCAAAAGGATAAAGGGGCTCAAACATATGTCATACGATGCCCGACTGAAGAAACTCCAGCTCTATTCAGTCGCATACCGTCTGCTCAGAGGTGATCTGTGCCTGACATACAAGGCCATGTCCAACCCGGAATTGATGGACATGCTCCACCTCAAAAAATCCAAATCCACCAGAGCCACGAGGGCAAGAGATTTAAACCTTAACACGGATATAAATAGGACGTGCTGGAGGGACAGATTAATCACCCAGAGACTCCCTACACTATGGAACAGAATCCCAGTCCATGTGAGGCAGAGCCCCTCATTGACTCTGTTCAAGAGAAATCTTGAGTGGATGGGAGATCGTAGGTTTACCCCGGGAATCATCTCTGTATCACTGCTGGACAGAGGCACAGCAAACTAATGGGTATAGTATTCTCATCCTAAGGGGTGGTGAAAGCCACACACACTCTGGCTAGGCTTATAAATGCCCTAGGGCAGATAGCCTAGTATGAACCTATGAACCTATGACAGTACTTGCTGCTGAGGGACTTGAGTGCGTGTGTAATGATCCTGGCACCAGACAGGCAGCTAACCGTGAGTATCTCCTTATCCCTAACCTGGTGAGTGGTACATCAGTGTGTCTCACGGTAGTCGCCTATGACTAGTACATTTGGATGCGTTACGCCTCAGTAGCTTACCTGGTGAGACACTCGCACGTGTATCAATATGTCTGTGTTTGCATACATGTGCACTATGTGTAGTATGCTTGGGTTTGTATGTGTGAGCTCTCTGTGCTTTGAGTGTGTTTTTAGAGAGGACCTCTTCATATGTGTTGGTGTTAGTGTTGTGGTGGGTGATGGTGATATGTTGGTGCTGCCAAACTCCTTGGGGTCAGGTGAACTGACTGGAAAGTGAGGGAGCATTGAATCTGTTATTTATGTAGATGCACCTCTTGCATGAGGAATTTGAGTATTGTAAGAGGACTAGGTTGTTGGTGTAGATGAGGTAACTGCTGCATTGCTTCAGGATGCCTAATTCAACCAAGTAGGATGGAGAAATGGTTGGGTATTGTCCTTCCGTAGTGCTAGGTAGGAGGTGCGGCTGGTTGGGGGATTAGAGAGGGTGACACAGAGCTTATACTGAAACTGAGAAGGTGACTGGAGAACCAGCTGTTGAAGGAAAAATTGCAGTCTTAATTATTGTTTGTGTTCTCATTCCCTTGGATGGAATGTTTCTTTTTGCATTTCCACCCTTTGCACCAATACCAGGGTGCTTCTGAAGGTTCAGAAAGAATGTCCAAAGATTTGTGTGGCGACCCCTTTTTGACTCTGGAAGAGTTGTATCTACTTTTTAATGGATTTGGCCAAGGGCTGTTATCACAAGCTGAAAATACCACAAGCTCCCTGACACTGTCAGAGGCAACTGGTTTACACTAGCTTAGAATAATCCAGGTTGTCTGTTGCAGTTGCTGTCTCAATACTTTTGACACTCGTACATTATGATGTGTACCAGTTATTGAAAGAGGCAAGAAAACCTGGAAGTAGATAACCTTGTATTTAAAAGTGGAAGAGTTTTTCTAAATAGTGTCATACTGATATCAGAAGGCCATATATGGTGTCTACCCTTGTTTTTTAAATGTTTTTGTGAAGTACTCACCGTTGGCTTATCTTGTATGTCTGTTAAGGTGCGTCATGCGGCCATTAGAGCTTGTCTCCCCTCTTTCATCTCTCTCTGATCAGACAGTTTAAGAAAGGAGTTTTGCACTTGAGGAATGCCCACCCCAAAAAAAGAAAAAAGTAATCCTCCTTGGCATCTCAATTTTGTTCTTGAACAAATTGACCTTGTCTCATTTTGAACCTGCCTTTTAGGCTGATTAAGTTGAGCACTTGAACTGTTTCACTTATTGCTCTGATATCTGCAGAGTGAGTCTCTGAGCTGCAAATTCTCATGGTGGGTAAGTTTGGCCTCCCAGGCCAAGGGCAACCACAAAGGATTCTTTAGCTATGTTCTCAGCATCAAAGGCAATACTCAGATGTTTGCAGAGCTCATTGTAGATGGAGCCACCTGTACTGAGCCAGAAGACACAGCATACCTCCTGGCTGATAAATTCAGCTCCAACTTTGCCCCTCTCCCTCAACCTTCCCTCAGGAAATATCAAATATAACCCCCCCCCCCACACTATCACTAGGGAACAGGTTTTTAATCTGTGTAAGACCGAGAACACTGCATCAGTGAGCCTAGACAATATCACAGGATGCCTTCCAAATAGCACGAAACATGACCTATCGGGGCCTCTGGAATTACTATTTAACTGTAGCCTCCAAACAAGCTTCGCACCTCATGAATGGAGAAAGGCAACAGTTATCCCTGTGCACAAATGTGGGCCATCTACAGACCCTGGAAACTACAGACACCCATAAGTCTCCCTAGTCTTGTATGTAAAGTCATGGAAAGAATTATGGAGATGATCAACAGATATAGTAAACCTCCAGACACTGGACGCAACCCAGTTTATTTTTGTCAATGCAGATCATGCTTACTCAACCTTATGGACTTCAAGAAGGTCACCAAAGTAGTGGATGAGGGTAAAGCTGTTCACACTGTCTTTGACCTGGCCAAGGCATTTGACACAGTATCCCTCTTGGACATTGTTGTCAAACTCAAGATTAGGTACAAACCCATATGTCACCCAGTGGGTAGCCAGCTGGCTTACAGACATGACCCAGGAAGTTAGAACTGGGGGGTCTAACTCCACAGAGAGGCCAGTTGCAAGTCCCTCAGGGATCAGCCATTGGACCACTCCTTTTTGGCATATACTTCTCAGAAGTCAAGGCTAATGTCAGTGGTCTCTGGCTGACTAAATTTGCAGATGATTTCAAATTAGGAGTGGTCATTGAATCTCACACTGACACACATGCTCTCTAGGAGAGGCTGACACAGACAAACTGGTTTCGCTATGGACTAAAACTAAATGCCAAGAAAATGCCTAATAGTATCCTTTGGGAAGTCATCCATCTCCGGTAACTATCATATTGACAACACACCCCTTAGAATTGGCCCAGTAGTCAGGCACTTAGAGATGCATTGTAATCTAGCCTTTGATCATCACGTGTCTAGAGTGGTGAGGAAATTATTCTATGTTGAGCACCTTATAAACAAAGGTTTGGCATCCAAGTCTGAGGAAGTCATTGTTCCACTGTGTTCAGCATTCATCAGACCTGTCATTGAGTACAGTGCCCCCTTTGGTATGTACCTAGCAAGGCATATCCAACAATTGTAACATCCACAGAGGTTCCTCACTAAAAGAATAGAGAGTAACAAGTAAAATGTCCTATGTAGACCGCCTCAAGGCCCTCTCCCTGTATTCCGTCTCCTACAGGCTTTTTTTGGGGAGATCTATGCCTGGCATACAGGGCATTGTCAGACCCTACTCTGGACCTCCTGCATATCCACAAAATAGTACCAGAATTGCCTGTTTTAAAGACTTAAACCTTGCGTGTGATATAAAGCCTGTTGGAGAGATGGGTATATATCCCTGAGACTATCCTGTCTATGGAACAGGCTGCCATCCCATCTGAAGCAGAGATGTTCATCGTGTTTCACTGTTGCAGTCATTACTCTTGGGTTATCCTGCTGGCAGGCTACCCGCAGTCGGCCTGAATTCCAAAGTCCTGGTCTCGTGCCGGTTGCAGTCGCCTCTTCCCTGACGTCAGTGCGCCAGGGGTATAAAAGATGCAGCCAACACCATTTTCTTCAGTCTTTCTTGCCGTGCAGTGCCCGAAGCAAAAGCAGTTCGCAAGTGCCGGTCGGCCAACTCCTGAGATTTTCAAATCCGAATTTCGGAACCAAAGTCTTCATTAAAGCTAAGTACCCCGTTGGGGAAACTTTTTTCTAGCTCCAGACCAATGTCAGAAAAAGTTAACAATTGCATTTCTTGTGGGAAGCAAATACCTCATAAGGATTTTCACTCTTACTGTATTCCTTGCCTAGGCCCTGACCACAGCATTGCTAGCTGTCTGATGTTCTTCATCTCACATTGCTGCAGTCCTTACACTTGGGTAATCCGCTGTCCTCGGTCGGCCCGAATATCAAAGTATTAGGCTGACGTCTGTCAAGGCGCTTAAGACTGACATCAGGACGTCAGGGTACAAATGCGCATGACCGACGTCATATCCTCAGTCTTTTTTGCCGCATGGTCCGATGCAGAAGCAGCGTTGCAAGTGCCGTTCGGCGTTCTGAAATTTTTCGAATTTGGAGTTTCAGACCGAGTCAAAGTTGGCTAAGTACCCCGTTGGGGAATATTTTAGTTTTTTCTTGCCTCAGTGGTTTACCGGATGTCAGAAAAAGTGAATAACTGTATTTCTTGTCTGAAACAGATACCGCATAGAGATTATCATACTTTGTGTATTCCTTGTTTGGGGCCTGAGCACGACGTTGTTGGGTGTCGCTTTTGTGCTAGGTTCAATAAACACACTATTAAGCGCAGGTTAGATTGTGCCAGGTTGGTCTTCGGGAAGCGGTGCAATTATACTATGCCGTCGGATGCTCCGACGCCTGCTTCTTCGAAGAAGCGCAAAGACAAAGCAGCTAAACCCAGACTAGAAGAGTCGTCTGTACCGGACGCCGGTTCTTTAGAGGCATCAGTGGAACCGGTGGTTCCGCCGGAGGCTTCTCTGGAGTCCCAGAGGGAACCTTTGATATTGCAGGATGTGGCTTCTCAGGAGGCAGGTCAGGCTGAAGGGGCTTCTCAGGTTACTGTACTCCCCTCCCTTCCTAGGGTGGTTAGGCCCTCTCCTTCTGTTTCCAAGGCTTCTCCCAGAGGCAGGCCAGGGTTAGCTTCTGTTGGGGTCACTCCTAGCTCTTCAGGATCTGTGCCCAAGAAGCACATGCTTAAAATGGCAGAAGATTTAATTACCTTGATTAGAGGTTCTTTGCCCCCTCCTGATAAGAGGCCTAGGGTGGAACCAGAGTTGGGAAGTTTTGAGCAGCCTTCAGATGTGTCAGAGTCTTCGGCTGAAGACTTGCAGGAGTATTCTCCTTATTCTGATTCTGATGTGGATGATTCTACTCCTTCTGCTTCTCCTCCAGAGGATTTTTCTTTTTCAGAGACTCTTCATTCCATGAGGGAGCATTTTAAGTGGGAAGGTCAGGACTTCTCTGATTCCAGGAAAAGGCTTAGGGAATTTTTGCTTTTGCCCCAGCATAGGCCTTTAGCTATACCACCTGTTCTGGATGTAGTGGAAGATGTGTTTGCAGAGGCTTCTCTTAATCCTGATTCTTTGCCTCCTGCTCCTGTTAAACCGGACAGGTATTACAGGGTGCCTGAGGCTCATAAATTTCTTTATAAGAGTCCTAGGGCAGACCCAGAAACTGTTACTCAGGGACCTAAGGGTGTTAAGGCCTCTGTGGTAAAAAACCCGGTTCCTCCGGATAAAGAGGCCAGAGCTTTGGATAGATGGGGAAAGAAAGTCTATACTTCCTCCACCTTAGCTATGAGGGCTTTGAATTGCCAGTTTCACATGTTGAAATATCAAAATTATCTTCTTTCTCAATTGAAGTCTAAGGTAGATGCTCTGGCGGAAGGTATTGAGTGTAAAGAATTACAAGATTTGGTACATGTCTCTGAACAGGTGGGCAAGCATTCGTTACAATGTGGTTTTGATGCTGTACAGGCCTCGTCTAGGGTGGCTGCCACTGGGTCAGTTCTTCGCAGGCACGCCTGGCTGAGGGATCAGAATTTATCTGACCATGTTAAGACAAGGATTTTGGATGCTCCTTTACAGTCTGATGTGTTGTTTGGTGCACCTGTGGAGTCAGTCTTGAAGAAAATGGAAGACAAAGCTAAGTCTATGCAGGCTGTTAAAGATTTTTTGCAAGTTCAGCCTCCGAAATTTAGTAGGAATTGGCCTGCTAAGGGGTGGACGTACCCTTCTTATGATCAGTCTAGGGGTAGATCTAGACGTGGTAGAGGCAGAGCACAGAGCTCCTTCAGGCCTAGAACAGGGAGTTCACCTGCACAATCTTCTGGTGAGGGCAGGGGCCAGTCCTTTCGTAAACAGGCCCAATGACCTACCTTTTCAGCTGCCAGATCCTTCTTGCCTGGCAGCACCTTTGGGAGGAAGGTTGGCACTCTTCAAGGAAAATTGGAGTCTGGTTACCCAAGACAGATGGGTATTGGATATCATACACCAAGGTTACAGGTTTTATTTCCATACCTTGCCTCCTTTCAAAGGCATGCCGGACGTTCCTCCTCAGCAAAGACTAGAAGCTCACAAACAAATTTCTCTGTTGCTTCAAATAGGAGCCATACAACCGGTCCCTCTGCCAGAAGTGGGCCTAGGATTTTATTCTCGCCTGTTCCTAGTACCAAAGAAGGGGAACACGTGGAGACCAATTTTAGATTTATCTATCCTCAACACTTATTTGGACATTCCCAAGTTCAAAATGTTGACATTACAACAGCTTTTACCTCTGCTGGGCAAAGACCACTGGATGGTGACTCTGGATCTCAAGGAAGCTTACCTTCATGTTCCTATCAGGCTAAGCTGCAGGAAGTATCTGCGTTTTCGGGCTGGGACTTCTCATTATCAGTTCTCTGCATTGCCCTTTGGCTTATCTACTGCGCCCAGAGTGTTCACGAAAGTTCTGGCTCCAGTGATAGCTTTTTTCAGGCTACGAGGAATACAGATCTATCCTTATTTGGACGATTGCCTGATTCTGGCCCAAGGAAGGGACGAACTTCATCATCATTTACAGTATGTAGTAGCAGTGCTAAGATGCCTGGGGTATTCTGTGAACGAAATAAAGTCCAGTCTAGTACCCTCTCAGGACATGTGCTTTCTGGGTGTGAGACTGAATACAGCATCCCAGATGGCCTTTTTGACCCCGGACAAACAAAAGAATCTCTCTCTGTACTTCCGTCAATTGTCTCATCAGTCCAGGCTGACTGCAAGGACAGTCCTTCAAGCCTTGGGGTTCATGGCATCTTGTATTCTGGTGCTTCCCAATGCCAGACTGCATATGAGGAAGCTACAATGGTATCTCAAAAATGTATGGACGCAGCACTGCCAAGATATGGACACTGTCATTGATAATACCTTGCATTCAAAAGGAATTTTTGTGGTGGGCTCAGGAATGTCACCTAAACAAGGGACTCTCTGTGACCCGGCCAGAGGCGAGTCAGATTCTTACGACAGATGCCTCAGACAAAGCTTGGGGAGCTCATCTAAATGGAAAATGGGTACAAGACACGTGGCCTGCCAGACTTCAACATCTACATATCAACTTGAAGGAGATGTTAGCAGTCCAATTTGCATTAACAGCTTTCAAAGATTTACTCCTTCCAGGGCAGGTGTTGGTTCTAACAGACAACACAACTGTCATGTGGTACATCAACAAGCAAGGGGGGACACATTCTTATCCTCTATGCAGGCAAGCAATGATTTTGTGGGAGACTGCTCTCAGTTTACAGCTGAATCTTCAAGCAAGGTTTCTGCCGGGAGCACAGAACTCCTTAGCAGATGTGTTAAGCAGAAGAATTATGGATCCCCACGAGTGGAAATTGGATCCTCATGTATTTCAGAAATTGACAGTGTTATGGGGAACTCCAGACATAGATCTGTTCGCTTCTCCACTGAACCACCAGCTGCCAAAGTTTTGCACAAAAAGGTTTCATCCAACAGCTTGGAAAGTGGATGCTCTTTCATTCAATTGGAGCAAGCTTCATGTGTATGCCTTTCCACCTCTGCCTCTCCTCCCAAAGGTACTCCTAAAGGTCAGGCAGGACAAGCCAAAGATGATTCTAATAGCTCCGGATTGGCCTCGACAGCACTGGTACCCATTACTGAGAAGTCTGGTACGGGAACCTCCATGGCCTTTGCCTTCGATTCCACACCTACTGTCTCAGGAAGCCGGTCATTTACTCAATGTCAAACTCCACTCTCTTCACCTAACAGCCTGGCATATTCTGTTTTAAACCCTGGAGGGTCTCAGCTTTCACAGCAAGTTTTGAATGTTATTTTGGAGGCCAGAAGGCCTAGTACAAGGAAAGTGTACGCAGATAAATGGAAGAGATTTTTATTTTGGAGTACAGCAAAGGAATTTGATGTTTCTAAACCTAATTTAAGTGTGGCCCTTCAATATCTTGCTGAGTTACTGGACAAAGGTTTGTCCTTCTCTTCTATTAAGGTTCATGCTGCGGCGATTTCGGCACATTATGACTGTGTCCCACCTTTGTTTTCTCATCCTTTGTTTAAGCAATTCCTTAGAGGGGCAAAGAATTTAAGACCCCCACGTAGAGCTCCTACTCCTGCTTGGGATCTCAATTTTGTGTTGGAGAAACTTACTCTACAACCTTTTGAACCTGCAGCTACTGTCGAGTTGAAATATTTATCCTGGAAGACAGCTTTTTTGTTGGCCATTACCTCTGCGAGAAGGGTTTCTGAATTACAGGCCCTTATGGCGGTTGAGCCTTTCTTAATTTTCCATAAGGATAGGGTATCGTTACGTACTAATCCTTCCTTTATGCCTAAAGTGGTTTCTAGTGTGGCTTTAAACCAAACTATTCATTTACCTACTTTTTATGCAAACCCCCAAAACAAAGGGGAAAAGATTTTGCACACTTTGGATATACACAGGCAGTTGCGATATTATTTGAGCAGAACTAAAGGGTTCAGGCAGTCTCAGCAGTTATTTGTTTCTTTTGCTTTGGGTTCTCAGGGCAAACCTGTGTCAAAACAAACTATTTCTAAGTGGATTGGGTTTTGTATTGCTTTCTGTTATTCCCATCATGGTAAGGAGATTCCAGCTGGGATTAGGCCTCATTCCACTAGGGCTACTGCCACTTCTACAGCCTTTTAAGGGGTGGCAACTAAAGATATTTTGGAGGCAGCTACTTGGAGTTCAGTGCATACTTTCTCTAAGCATTACCACCTTCCACTTTACTCTAAATCTAGGGCTGGTTTTGCCACTGCCATTTTGCAGGGCATTTTGGCAGCTCCTCCTGCTTTATAGCTTTGCCATCCTCCCTTACCTCTGCTTTGGGATTCTACCCAAGTGTAAGGACTGCAGCAATGTGAGATGAAGAACATAGTACAGTTTTGTACCTACCATAAATGTAGATGTTCGAAGATCTACATTGCTGCAGTCCAATTTTCCCTCCCTCCTTCCCCTCTATAGTTAGAGGCAGTTGTGTGGTTTTGGGTTATGAATACTGTGGATATTGTATATATTGTACATATGTTTAGTGCAAGGGTGGTTGGTTGTTTTTTGTTGTCTCTTGGTTTTGACCTTTCTTTTAGGGCCTTCTGACATCTGGGGCAAGAAAAGACTGAGGATATGACGTCGGTCATGCGCATTTGTACCCTGTCGTCCTGATGTCAGTCTTAAGCGCCTTGACCGACGTCAGCCTAATACTTTGATATTCGGGCCGACCGAGGACAGCGGATTACCCAAGTGTAAGGACTGCAGCAATGTAGATCTTCGAACATCTACATTTATGGTAGGTACAAAACTGTAGTTTTTGTGCTAGATTTAACCGACGCACTATTAAGTGTCTGTTCGATTTTGCATTTCATTACTTTGACCGAAGATTTAATTATATAATGCCGTCGGAACAGCCGACCGGAGTTTACAAAAAAACGCAAGGACAAGGGAAAGGATAGGCATCCGAGGTCCAAAACAGACGACGAGGCCTCAGGCCAGTCGCCAGTTCTCAGTGAGGTGCTTTTGCAGCCCCTGGTGCCCGCTACCTCAGAGCCACAGGCCGCTTCCGACTCCCACGTGGAGCCGACTGGGCCTCTGGATACTCAAGGTATTGGACACTTGGAAATCATTCCCTCAGATGGATCCGGAGCCGCTGAGCAGGCATCTGCTTCTGAGGGTGTCTTCAGACCTACAGAGTTGTATGTTAAACCATCTTCAGCTTCAAAGACAGACTAAAGCAGCTCTAAAGACAAAGAAACAAATATAGCATTCTCCTACTCAGACTTCCATGCCTAAAAAACAGATGCTTAAAATGGCCGAAGACCTAATTACTTTGATCAGGGGTTCCCATCCCCCTCCTGATAAAAGGCCTAGGCAAGAGACAGAATATGATTCTTCTGATCAGTTTTTTATTTCCACTGATTCCTCTTCTGAACAGGATTATTCTATTCCTCCCTATGAGGACTCTGATGCTGAAGAATCCATTCCTTCAACCTCTCCTCCTGAGGATTATTCTTTTGGGGAAACCCTGCATACAATCAGGGAGCATTTCCACTGGGAGAGCAAGAATTACTCTGAATCTAAGAAAAGGTTCAGAGACCTTCTGCTACTTCGTCAGCACAGACCCCTTGCTATTCCACCTGTTCTAGACTTTGTAGATGTATTTTCAGAGTCCGGCCTATCTCCTGACTCTTTACCACCTGCACCTGCTAAGCCAGACAGATACTACAGGGTCCCGGATTCTCATAAATTCCTTTATAAAAACCCCGCTGCTGACCCAGAAAAGTACAGTTTTGTACCTACCATAAATGTAGATGTTTGAGTGCTCACACTGCTGCAGTCATCACACTTGGGTTATCCTGCCATCAGACGGTCCCGCAGTCGGCCAGAGTTCCTAAGTCTTGGTCCGGCGTTGGTTGCTGTCGCTTCTTCCCTGACGTCAGTGCGCCAGGGGTATAAAAGAGGCATCCGATGCCATTTTCTTCAGTTTTTCTTGCCCCAGATGTCAGGTGCGCCCAAGTAGGTAGGCAATACATATTGCTAATAAAACATATAAAAGGCATAAAAGGAATACCTTCAGTTACAAGCAAATGCACCACAAAGGTTGTACAGGATAGAAAGGTATAGAAAAGTTCAGCTAGGTCAGAGGGGATGGAGGGAGGGTAACCTGGACTGCAGCATCTACATTTATGGTAAGTACAAAACTGTACTATGTTCATCGTGTTACACTGCTGCAGTCATCACACTTGGGTTGAATCCCAAAGCTAAGGATGGGCGGTGGAACTAAACAGGGTTTGGAGAAGCTAGTAGGCCTTGCAGAACTGCAGTGACAAAGGCAGCTCTGGTTTTAGAGTATACAGGTAAGTGATGGTGCTTGGAGAAGGTGTGCACTGAACTCCAAGTTGCAGCCTCCAAAATATATTTGGTTGGTACCCCTCTGAGGACGGCTGTTGATGTTGCTGTAGCCCTGGTGGAATGGGGCCTAATGTTACCAGGTACAGGTTTCCCATGGTGTGTGTAGCAGAAATGGATACAATGTCCTATCCATTTTGAAATGGTCTGTTTTGAGATAGCCTTGCCTTGTGATCCTGCAGCATAGGATACAAAGAGCTGGTCAGATTTTATGAAAGCCTTAGTTTTATCCAAGTAGTAACGTAATTGCCTGTGAATGTCCAAAGAGTGTAGGAGCCTTTCCCCTTTGTTCTGGGGTTTGGATAAAAGGTGGGCAAATGAATGGTTTGGTTTAGGGCCACGCTGGATACCACCTTTGGCATAAAGGAAGGGTTAATTCGTAAAGCGACTCTGTCTTGATGAAAAATGATGAAAGGCTCCACTGCCATTAGGGCCTGTAGCTCTGAGACACTCTGTGCTGAAGTTATTGCTAGCAGCAGGGCAGTTTTCCATGATAGAAACTGTAAATCAGCTGTAAAAGCTGGTTCAAAGGGCGGTAGTGTAAGTTTTTCCAAAACAAAGTTGAGATCCCAAGTTGGTGTTGGTGCTCTCCGGGGCGGTCTTATGTTCTTAGCCCCTCTGAGGAACTGTCTTAGTAATGAATGTGAAAATATAGGAGGATCCGTGTTGTATTGAACTGAAATAGCTGAGGCGTGGATCTTAATAGATGAAAAGGAAAGTCCTTTGTGCAACATCTCAGTTAAATATTGTAGAATCTGAGGAATATTTGGGGCAAGGGGATTTTGGTCTTTAGCCTGGTTCCAGGCGCAGAATCTTTTCCATTTGTCTGAATAGGCTTTCCTGGTGCTGGGCTTCCTGGCCTCCAGAATGACATCCATAACCGCTTTAGAGAGAAGTGCTGACTGGTTGTTTAGGTAATTTGCCATGCAGCCAGATTTAAAGTCTTGAGCTGGCTGTGTAGAATCGGATTGTTTTGCTGAGTGAACAGGTGAGGAATTTGAGGTAAAATCCATGGTGGGCCTTGAGCCATATTCCTTAGTATTGAATACCATTGTTGGCGTGACCAGTCTGGAGCAATGAGCTTCATTTGTGGCCTCTCTAATCTGGCTTTCAGCAGCACCTTTGCCAGAAGAGGCAGTGGAGGAAAGGCATACACTGTTAATGTTTTCCAACTGAATGAGAGGGCGTCCACTTTCCAAGCTAGTGTGTGGTATGTCCTTGTGCAAAATTTCCATAGTTGGTATGTCCTTGTGCAAAATTTCCATAGTTGGTAGTTTTGGAGGGAGGCAAACAGATCTATGTCTGGGCTCCCCCATTTTTGAGTTATCATTGCGAATACTTGTGGGTCTAGATGTCCTTCAAGGATGCGTCTGCAGTCCTTACATGTGGGTTGTCCTGCCTCAGGCAGCCCTTCGGTCGGCCGGATTCCGAAGTATGGGTCCGGCGTCGGCTGATGTCGCCCTTTTCCCCGACGTTAGAGCGCCTGGGGTATAAAAGTGTCAGCCGACGCCATCTTCCTCTGTCTTTCTTGCCGCGCGTTGCCCGAAGCAGAAGCAGTTCGCAAGTGCCGGTCGACCAGCTCCTGTGATTTCAGCTACCGAAGTCTTCAAAAAAGCCAAGTACCCCGTTGGGGACTCTTTCTTGCCTCAGCCGATGTCAGATCAAACAGTTAAAGTTAATAATTGTTTAACTTGTGGGAAACAAATACCTCATAAGGATTTCCACTCTTACTGCTTACCCTGCATAGGCCCAGACCACGACGTCTCGGCCTGTACAGCCTGTGCTTCCTTCAATAAACGCACTCTTAGGCGTCGGGCAGAGTTTGCAGAGGAATATTTTGGGGAAAATTACTGTTATAAAATGCCGTCGGAGGTTCCGACACCTCATTTACCCAAAAAACGGAAGGATAAGGACCGACACACGCGGCCCGCGGTTTCGGCAGTCTCCACGCCTAGGCCTACCGCGAGTGTCTCTGTCTCTGCTGAAGCCAAATCTCTACTGCTTCCGACCGACGACACCGGACAGCTGGTAACTTCGGTTCCAGAGGCCACCACTGCGTCGGTCTTAGAATTTCCATCTGAAACCGGTGCTCCGGGGATATCAGACACCATTTCTGTTGATAAAGCTACTCCAGCACGTGGGGCAGCCAGGCCTCCTGTATCCATGTCCATTAAGGCCTTTACACATGCTAAAGCTGCTAAACAGCCAAAATCCCCCCCCCCCAAGGCTATTCCTCAGGGATCCACTACCGGTTCACAAATTTTGAGTTTAGCTGAGGACCTTATTTCCTTAATCAGGGGCTCTCAGCCACATCCAGACAGGGGCTCTCAATCACCTCCAGGCAAAAGGCCCAGGGTTGAGCAGACAGACCCCCAGTCTTTTGATGAGGCCTCAGATGACTTTGCCCATTCAGACTACCAGGAGGAGGCCTTTCCGGCCTACGAGGATTCTGATGCAGAGGAATCTATTCCCTCTGCCTCCCCCCCTGAAGAGTTGTCCTTTGGGGAGACCCTTCACTCCATGAGAGAGCATTTCAAATGGCAAGGCCAGGAATTCTCTGATTCCAGGAAGAGATTAAGGACTTTTTTGCATTTACCTCAGCATAGACCTTTGGCTATTCCTCCTGTTTTAAATGTTATAGAAGATGTGTACTCTGAGTCTAGTATTTCCCCTGACTCCCTTTCTCTGGCTCCTGTCAAACCCAACAGGTACTACAGGGTCCCGGACTCGCTTCTATTCCTTTACAAGGGCCACTCTGCTGACCCAGAAACTATTTCCCAGGGCCTTAAAGGGGTTACAACCACCAGTACTAAGAATCCACTTCCTTCAGAAAGGGAATCCAGGGCTTTAGAGAGATGGGGTAAAAAAGTGTATACTTCCACACTTTCTATGAGAGCATTAAATTGTCAATTCCATATGATACAGTGTCAAGAATATCTGTTAGATGAATTGCATAAAAAACTAACCTCGCCTGAACCCCTAGATCGCAAGGCGCTTCAGGATCTGGTGCATAACTCCCAGCAGGTTAGCAACCATTTCTTAGTGTGGTTATGATGCATTGGAAGCTTCATGTAGGTCAGCAATGACAGGTGCAGTCATACATAGACATGCTTGGCTGTAGGAACAAATACTGCCAGATCATGTTAAAGCAAAGCTTCTGGATGCACCACTGGAAAAACTAAAGTTATTTGGTTCCACGGCTCAAGAGGTCTTAAAGAAATTTGAGGAAAAGGCTAAATCAGTACAAACAGTCAAAGATTTTCTCCAGGTCCAACCACCAAGATTCAGCAGAAATTGGCCTTCTAAGAATTGGTCCTTTCCAGACAGACAGATTTCAGAGAGGCAAAAACAGGCGTGCCAGAGGTAGAGGGCAAGCTCAAGGCTCCTACAGAGGACGTCAATGGCAGCCTCCTAACCAGAGAGGTAGTGCAGGACCTACAACTACTGCACAAGGACAATCTCACTGACTTGACTTTGACCCCGCCAACCAGGGCTCAATTGGAAGCACCTTTGGGCAGAAAGCTATCTTTATTCTCAGAAAATTGGCACAGTATTACAAAGGACAAATGGATACTGCAAATAATAGACAAAGGATACATATTCCATTTTCATACTTTACCAAAAAGACAAGGCATGCCAAACCTGCCTCCAAATCAAAAGGCAGAGGCTTTCAAGCAAATTTCCAACCTACTACAAATGAAAGCAATAGAAAAGGTTCCTTTCACAGAATAAGGCCAAGGATTTTATTCCAGACTATTCCTTGTTCCAAGAAAAGAAAAGCAGTGGAGGCCTATTCTGGACTTGTCCGCACTGAATACTTATCTCATCGTGCCAAAATTCAAAATGCTGACCTTACAGCAACTCCTTCCCATGCTGGGCAAGGGGTCTTGGCTGGTAACTCTAGACCTCAAGGAGGCATACCTGCATGTCCCTATCAGACAAAGTTGCAGAAGACACCTCAGATTTCTTGCAGGTTCAGAGCATTATCAATTCTCAGCATTGCCCTTTGGCTTATCTACTGTGCCCAGAGTATTCACGAAATGCCTGGTATCAGTAATTGCACATTGCAGACTTCAGGGGATTCAAATATACCCATACCTGGACGACTGCCTTATACAAGTGGACAGCCAACAAACATTGGTAAAACACTTGAATTATGCCATCCGCCTACTACAGGCCTTGGGATACACAGTCAACATTCAGAAATCAAGACTTGTTCCATCCCAACGAATAATTTTCCTGGGTGCAAAACTGGATACAAACACCCAAATGGCTTTTCTCACTGAAGAAAAACAAGAACAATTACCGGATTATTTCAGAAATCTGACAACACAAACCCAGCTGACTGCAAGGAAAATCCTGCAGGCCCAGGGTTTCATGGCATCTTGCATTCTTCTGATTCCACAAGCAAGGCTGCATATGCGGAAACTACAATGGTACCTAAGGAGTCTATGGTCTCAACACAGTCACAGCCTAGAAGCTTTGATCCCCCTCATTCCATGCCTTCAAAAGGAATTTCTGTGGTGGGCACAAGCAAGCCAGTCAAACATGTGTCTGCCTTTCAGCAAGCCACATATCAGCCAAACCATTACAATGGATGCCTCAGATCATGGATGGGGAGCGCACATGGAGGGCAGATGCATTCAAGGACAATGGACACAAAAAGAATTGTGCCTGCACATCAACCAAAAGGAAATGCTGGCAGTGATTCATTCAATCGAGGCCTTCGAACACTTCCTGCATCAAGGTCACCTGCTAATAAAGACAGACAATACCACAGTTATGTGGTACATAAACAAGCAAGGAGGTACCCATTCCTACCCTCTTTGCAGGCTGGCAATGAATCTTTGGGAACTTTCCCTAAAACTCAATATAGAGCTGCAATCCCAGTTCGTACCAGGAAAGGACAATGTACTGGCGGACAGCCTAAGCAGAAACATCATGGATCCACACGAATGGATGTTGCACCCAGACATCTTTCTTCAAATAGCACAATCCTGGGGAAGGCCGGACATAGATCTTTTTGCCTCCCACCGCAACCATCAACTGAAGAAATTCTGCCCAAGGACATACCATCCACAAGCATGGAAAGTGGATGCCCTCTCTCTCAGCTGGAATGCTCTAACAGTATATGCATTCCCACCTCTACCGTTAATGACCAAGGTCTTACTGAAGATCAGGGCAGAGCAACCAAAAGTGATTCTGATGGCTCCGGACTGGCCAAGACAACACTGGTACCCACTGTTAAAGAGCATGTCACGCATTAAACCTTGGCCTCTACCACAATGGCCACTTCTGACACAACACAATTACAAAACTCTGCACTCCAGCCTAAAAACCTTGCAGCTGACAGCCTGGAAAATACCTTGACTCCTCGCCAGGAGAAACTATCCAAGAGTAAAGGATATCATCATGGAAGCTTGGCGGCCTTCCACAAGAAAGGCATATTCAGCAAAATGGAAAAGATTTCGTAACTGGAACACCACAAAGGGTCAAGATCCGACAGTGATGAGCATTCCACATATCCTTGAATACTTGGCTGAAATGCTCCATAATGGCCTTTCTTATTCTTCCATAAAAATTCATGCTTCAGCAATTTCAGCAGAGTACAACACTGATCCACCTGTATTTTCTCATCCTCTGCTAAGGCAGTTTCTAAGAGGGATAAAAAACATCAACCCTCCAAGGAAACCACCAGTGCCTACATGGGACCTTAACTTCATGTTGGAAAAATTAACTCTACCTCCCTTTGAACCAGCAGCATCTTCAGAACTACATTTCCTGTCTTGGAGGACTGCCTTCCTTCTGGCCGTAACCTCAGCAAGAAGAGTATCTGAGTTACAGGCCTCATGGCAGTACAACCATTTCTCATTTTTCATCAGGACAGAGTCTCGAGAATCAATCCTTCATTCATGCCAAAGGTGGTATCCAGGGTCTCACTGAACCAAGCTATTCACCTGCCTACCTTCTTTCCAAATCCACAAAATAAAGGAGAGAAACTTCTGCATAGCCCGGACATTCACAGGCTGTTGCGCTACTACTTGGACAGAACTAAGACTTACAGAAAAACTAACCAACTCTTTGTAGCATATGCTGCTGGTGTACAAGGAAAAGCAATTTCCAAACAGACAATTTCAAAATGGATAGGAAATTGCATTCGATTCTGTTACTCTTCATGGAAAAGCTGTGCCAGCTAACATCAGGCCTCATTCCACCAGAGCCACAGCCAACCTCCACAGCCTTCTTAAGAGGGATGGCTACGAAGGGCATTTTAGAAGCTGCTACATGGAGCTCTGTGCATACATTTTCCAAGCATTACAACTTGCCTTTATATTCCAGATCCAGAGCAGGCTTTGGTACTGCAGTCCTGCAAGGCATGTTAGCTACACCATCCTTTTCTTAGGTCCTACCTCCCCCAGCTTGGCTATGGTATTCTACCCATATGTAAGGACTGCAGATGCATCCTTGAAGGACATAGTACAGTTTTGTACCTACCATAAATGTAGATGTCCGATAGGTATGCATCTGCAGTCAGGTTTTCCCTCCCTCCCTCCTTACCCCTCTGTGGTTTTCTATGGGTACCTACCCCTCATTTTAGCTAGCTGGGGTTATCTTTTATGGTGTATTTGTTTTTTATTGCTGTGCATGTTTGGAATTTTTTTCATCTCTCCAAATTTAGCCTTCCTTAGAGGGCACCTGGCATCTGGGGCAAGAAAAACTGAGGAAGATGGCGTCGGCTGACGCTTTTATATCCCAGGCGCTCTGTCGGGGAAAAGGGCGACATCAGCCGACGCCGGACCCAGACTTTGGATTCCGGCCGACAGAAGGGCTGCCTGAGGCAGGACAACCCATATGTAAGGACTGCAGATGCTAACCTATCGGACATCTACATTTATGGTAGGTACAAAACTGTACTTTTCCACTCGTGAGGATCTATGATGTTTCTGCTTAGATCGTCTAACAATGTGTTTTTCTTCCCTGGCAGGAATTGTGCTTGTAGTTGAACTTGGTAGGTCAGTGCTGTGTTCCACAAGGTCATTGCTTGCCTGCATAGGGGGTAGGAATGTGTGCCCCCTTGCATGTTTATGTACCACATCACTGTAGTGGTGTCCATCTTTATTAGGATTTGTCCTGGATGTAGGAGTTCCTTGAAAGCTGTTAGGGCATTTTGTACTGCTTGCTTCTCTTTTTGATTGATATGTAGATGCCTTTGATCTGCAGACCATTTGCCCTGAATACACTGTCCTGCCATGTGTGCTCCCCAGGCATAATCCGATGCATCTGTTATAGTTTTGCCTGGCTGTGGGTAAGGTAAAAGGCTGACCCTTGTTGAGGTGACATGCCTGAGCCCACCATAGAAACTCCTGTTGAAGGCAGGGAATGAGCGGTATTATTGTTTCCAAGTTGTGGCTGTGTTGAGTCCATATGCTTTTCAGGTACCATTGTAATTTCCTCATATGCAGTTTTACATATGGTATTAGTAGTATGCAAGATGCCATGAATCCCAAAGCCTGCAGAATTTTTCTTGCAGGGAGTTGGGTCTTTGTTGCCATCATTTTGAAGTATTGAGTCAGTTGTCCTTGCTTGTCTGGCGTGAGATAAGCCATCTGGGCCGTTGTATTTAAGCTGGCACCCAGGAATATTGTGTCTTGTGAGGGCACTAGTTTTGATTTCTTTTCATTTACTGTGTACCCTAGGCAACTTAATAGGTGCGTGACAAACGCCAGATGCTTTAAAAGAATGTCCTTGCTTTCTGCTTGAATAAGGCAGTCGTCCAGGTATGGATATATTTGAATTCCTCTTTGTGTGCAGTATGCAATTACTGGTGCCAGGCATTTTGTGAAGATCCTGGGCGCAGTAGATAAGCCAAAGGGCAGTGCAGATAATTGGTAATGGGTTGAACCTGCTATAAATCGGAGGTATCTTCTGCAGTTTTGTCTAATAGGGACATGCAGGTATGCCTCCTTGAGGTCCAACGTTACCAGCCAAGCCTTCTTGCCCAGCATGGGAAGAAGTTGCTGTAGTGTTAGCATCTTGAATTTGGGTACTATCATAATGTGTTTAGAATTGAGAGGTCCAGAATAGGTCTCCAGGCTGTGTCCTTTCGGGGAACTAGAAAGAGTCTTGAGTAAAATCCTTGTCCTTGCTCCTGTGTAGGAAACTGTTGAATGGCTCTCATGTCCATGAGAGCTGTAATTTGTTTTTGAGCCTCTGCCCATTGATTTGGTGGCAGGTTTGGCATTCCTTTTATCCTTGATAAAATGTGAAAGTGGAATCTGTATCCTTGAGATACAATGTTTAGGACTCATTTGTCTTTTGTGATGATGTGCCTGTTGTCTGCAAAAAGTGCTAGTTTTCCTCCCAAGGGAGCTGCCAAGAGGGATGTGCTAGGCAGTCTGAGGGGTAAGTCATTGTGTTTGTCTTCTGATAGTTTAAGACTTGTCTTCTCTTCCTTTCTGGGTTGTGGCACCCCCATTGTCGAGGCTTGTAAGAGCCTTGTGACTGACCTCTGCCCCTTGGGCGTCTGTATTTGCCCCTCTGTGGTCTGTCAGAAGCTGGAAAGGACTCGTTTTTGGTTGGCCAATTTCTGCTGAAACGAGCGGGTTGAACTTGTAAAAAATCCTTGACCGGCTTGTAAGAGCCTTGTGACTGACCTCTGCCCCTTGGGCGTCTGTATTTGCCCCTCTGTGGTCTGTCAGAAGCTGGAAAGGACTCATTTTTGGTTGGCCAATTTCTGCTGAAACGAGCGGGTTGAACTTGTAAAAAATCCTTGACCGTCTGCAATAGATTTTGCCTTATCCTCCATTTTCTCTAAAACCTCTTCTGCTTTTACACCAAATAAAACATCCTGCTGTAAACGTGCATCCAATAACTTTGCTTTAACATGATCAGGTAAAGTTTGTTCTTTTAACCAAGCATGCCTACATATGGCAGACCCTGTCACTGCTCCTCTACAAGAAGCTTCCAATGAATCAAATCCACATTGCAAAGTATGTTTTCCACTTGTTCAGCTGCATGCAACAAATCTTGCATTTCCTTTCTAATCGGGATGCTCTGTATGTGTGATCATTTTTAGTTTTGAGACATCAAATATTGTTGATATTTCAGCATGTGAAACTGGCAATTTAAGGCCCTCATAGCTAGAGTAGCTGAGATATATACTTTATTTCCCCATCTGTCTAGTGCTCTAGAATCCGTTTCAGAGGGTACAGGATTTTTAGCAATAGAGGCCTTAACCCCTTTGGGACCCTGGGAAGTGGTTTCTGGGTCAGCAACAGGGCTTTTATATAGGAATTTGTGAGTGTCAGGGACTCTGTAGTATCTGTCTGATGTTCATCGTGCATACAGCTGCAGTCATTACAGATGGGTTATCCTGCTGTCAGGCGGGTCCTCGGTCGGCCGAATTCCAAAGTCTAGGTCCGGCGTCGGTTGTCTTCGCTTCTTCCCTGACATCAGTGCGGCAGGGGTATAAAAGAGGCAGCCGACGCCATTTTCCCCAGTCTTTCTTGCCGCGCGGTGGCCAAAGCAGAAGCAGTTCGCAAGTGCCGGTCGGCCAGCTCCTGAGATTTACGAAAGTATTTCAGCCGAAGTTGTCTTTAAAGCTAAGTACCCCGTTGGGGAAACTTTTCTTGCCTCAGACCGATATCAGACAAAGTTAATTGCATTTCTTGTGGGAAGTAAATGCCGCATAAGGATTTTCACTCTCTCTGTATACCTTGCTTAGGGCCAGACCATGACATCTCGGCCTGCCGTTTTTGTGCTATGTTCAACAAACGCACTATTAAACGCCGGGCAGAGTTCGCCTTTCATTATTTTGGCAAAAAATTTAATTATATCATGTCGGATACTCCGACACCAGTTTTAAGCAAAAGACGCAAAGACAAGGACCGACATCCAAGGTCTGCACCGAGTACTGAGACCACGCTTAAGCCGACTACCGGTTCTCAGAGAGGCGCCTACGCAGCCCCTGACTTCCGATGAAACTATTTTACCGGTGACTTCAGTACCCGAGGTCGCAGGCTCCCCTATCTCCATTTCCGCTGCAGATAGACACCACCCTTGGCGGGGAAACTAAAAATTTCGTGAGGCCTGCCATTTCTGAAGGCGTTTTCAGGCCTTCCACCTTCTCTATTAAATCCTTCACTAAATTTAAAGCTGCAGTGAAAACTAAAAAACAGGGTCATCAGTCCTCCTCCCAAGGCCCCATGCCTAAAAAGCAGATGCTTAAAATGGCTGAGGATTTGATAACTCTCATCAGGGGTTCTCGACCCTTTTCTGTCAAAAGACCCAGATTGGAGGAAGACTACCCTTCCTCAGACCAGGCTTCTATTAACTCAGACCATTCTGAGGACCAGGATTATGCCTACTCCCCTTTTGAAGACTCTGATGCTGAGGAGTCTATTCCCTCGGTCTCCCCCCCTGAGGACTACTCTTTTGGGGAAACCCTGCATACTTTGAGGGAACACTTCCACTGGGAAGGCCAAGATTACTCAGATTCCAAGAAAAGGCTCAGGGAATTTCTTCTACTCCCCCAGCATAGGCCCCTGGCTATCCCTCCTGTTTTAGATATTTTGGATGATGTGTACGCAGAAGCCAGTCTTAATCCAGATTCTTTACCTCCAGCCCCTGTTAAACCAGACCGGTATTACCGGGTTCCTGATTCTCACCAGTTCCTCTATAAAAGCCATACTGCTGACCCAGAAACAATTTCACAGGGTCCCAAGGGAATAAAGGCCTCTACTGCTAAAAACCCTTTACCTTCAGAGAGAGATTCCAGAGCATTAGAAAGGTGGGGGAAAAAGGTGTATACATCTGCCACTTTAACCATGAGGGCATTAAACTGTCAATTTCATATGTTAAAGTACCAACAGTTTTTGATATCTCAGCTGAAAAGCAAAATGACACAAACAGAACAACCAGATCTGAAAGAGTTGCAGGATTTGTTGCATGGAGCAGAGCAAGTGGGTAAGCATACCTTGCAGTGTGGTTTTGATGCTTGAGGCCTCATGTAGAGCTGCTGTTACGGGGTCTGTTATACGTAGACATGCTTGGCTCAAAGAGCAAACCTTACCAGATCATGTCAAAGCAAAGTTATTAGATGCACCGCTTCAAAAAGATGTATTGTTTGGTGTTAAAGCTGAGGAGGTACTAAAGAAAATGGAGGAAAAAGCTAAATCTATGCAAACAGTGAAAGGTTTCTTGCAGATACAACCTCCACCCTTCAGCAGAAACTGGCCTTGAAAATATTGGTCCTTTCTAGCCATGGACAGACCTCAAAAGGGCAGATAGACACCCAAGGGGTAGAGGACAACCTCAAGGATCTTAGAGCTAGACAGTGGCAAGCACCAACCCCAAGAGGTGGAGAAGATAGATCACAGTCATTTAGAAAACAGACACAATGACTTCCCCCTATGCCTGCCAAACAAAGCTTTAATGGCAGCACCTTTGGGCGGAAAACTGGCATTCTCAAAAAACTGGCATATTGTTACAAAAGACAAATGGATTCTGGACATTATAGACAGAGGCTACAGGCTCCACTTTCACACCCTTCCAAAAATGAGAGGCTTGCCAAACCTGCCACAAAATCAAAGGGCAGAGGCACAAAGACAAATTTCCGCTCTCATGGATATGAAAGCGATTCAAGAGGTACCTGCAAAAGATCAAGGTCAAGGTTTTTATTCCAGACTATTCCTGGTACCAAGGAAAGACAAAGATTGGAGACCCATCTTAGACCTATCCATCCTAAACACGTATCTACAGGTGCCAAAATTCAAGATGCTCACATTACAGCAGCTTCTTCCCATGCTGGGCAAGGAGTCTTGGCTGGTAACATTGGACCTCAAGGAGGCATACCTGCATGTCCCTATCAGACAAGATTGCAGAAGATACCTCAGATTTCTTGCAGGTTCAACCCATTACCAATTCTCTGCATTGCCCTTTGGCTTATCTACTGCGCCCAGAGTGTTTACGAAATGCCTGGCATCAGTAATTGCCTTCTGCAGACAACAAGGAATACAAATCTACCCATATCTGGACGACTGCCTGATCCAAGCGGACAGCAAGGACATTCTATTGCAGCATCTGGCATTTGTAATAAAACTGTTAAACTACCTGGGGTACACAGTGAACAAAAAGAAATCAAAACTAATACCTTCACAACAGATAATTTTCCTGGGTGCCAGCTTAAATACAACCACCCAGATGGCCTACCTCACGCCAGACAAATAAGGGCAACTGTCTCAATATTTCAACAAAATGGCAACTTACACCAGACTAACTGCAAGGGAAAGTCCTGCAGGCTCTGGGATTCGTGGCATCTTGCATCCTACTAATACCATGTGCAAAGCTGCATATGAGGAAACTACAATGGTACCTAAAAAACTTATGGTCTCAACACAGCCACAGCTTGAAAACGATTATGCCACTCATTCCATGCATTCAAAAGGAATTTTTCTGGTGGGCTCAAGCATGCCAAGGAAACACAGGTCTCCCTTTCTGTGTACCTCAAGCAACTCAAATCATCACAACGGACGCCTCAGACTACGCCTGGGAAGCACACATGGCAGATTAGTGCATCCAGGGAAAATGGTCCCAAAAAGAGAAGCACCTACACATCAACCAAAAGGAGATGCTAGCCATGCAAAAAGCTATTATGACCTTCAAAGACCTACTGCATCCAGGCCAGCTATTGATAAGGACAGACACCACAGTCATGTGGTACATAAACAAACAGGGGGGAACTCATTCATACCCCCTGTGCAGGCAAGCCATGACCCTATGGAACACAGCACTGGAATTGCAAATTCAACTACAGGCACAATTCCTGCCAGGGAAGGAAAACACACTGGCAGACAACTTAAGCAGAAATATGACAGACCCACACGAATGGAAGTTGCATCCTCAAGTCTTCTCAAAGATAACTCGGGCATGGGGACAGCCAGACACAGATCTATTTGCTACCCACAGAAATTACCAGTTGGAAAAATTTTGTTCAAGGACCTATCATCCACAGGCCTGGAAAGTGGACGCACTCTTTCAATTGGGCAACATTGACAGTCTATGCCTTCCCGCCTCTTCCTCTACTGACCAAAGTTCTATTAAAAGCCAGAGCAGAGAGGCCACAAATGTTTCTGATTGCTCCAGACTGGCCACGACAACACTGGTATCCTCTCCTAAAGAGCCTGACACACTCCCCACCATGGATCCTACCTCTAGTTCCTCTTCTGTTGTCCCAGCACAACTACAAAACCCTTCACAGCCAGCTCAAAACCCTAAATCTAGCTGCATGGAGAATACCTTAATTTCCCAACAGACTCTCCTCTCCAAGGAGGTGCAGGATGCCATCTTGGAGGTCAGAAGACCCTCTACTAGAAAAGCCTACTCAGCCAAATGGAAAAGATTTTGTTCCTGGAATCAAAAAAAGGGCCAGAACCCTTGGGTAATAAATATACCTCAAATTTTACAGTACCTAGCTGAAATGTTAAAAAGTGGCCTTTCCTTCTCCTCCATCAAGATCCACGCTTCAGCCATTTCTGCACAATACAATACAGATCCTCCTTTATTCTCACAGCCTCTATTAAGGCAAGTTCCTCAGAGGGGTAAAAAATATAAAACCCCCACAGAAATCACCAGTCCCAGCTTGGGATCTCAACTTCGTATTGGAAAAGCTGACCCTGCCTCCCTTTGAGCCAGCTTCTTCAACAGAGCTACAATACTTGTCATGGGAAACAGCCTTCCTTCTGGCTATTACCTCAGCACGCAGGGTTTCGTAACTACAGGCCCTCATGGCTGTGCAACCATTCATCATTTTCCATCAGGACAGAGTTTCCTTACGAACCAACCCTAACTTCATGCCAAAGGTAGTATCCAGTGTAGCTTTGAAACAGACTATTCATTTACCTACCTTTTATCCAAATCCACAGAACAAAGGGGAGAGACTACTACATCCCTTGGACATTCAGACAACTTTGTTATTATTTGGACAGAACAAAGCCATTCAAGAAATCTGAGCAGCTCTTTGTGACCTATGCTACAGGTGCTCAAGGAAAGGCTATTTCCAAACAGACAATTTCAAAATGGATAGCCCACTGCATACGCTTTTGTTCATTTCATGGAAAAACTGGGCCTGTATACATCAGATCCCACTCCACCAGAGCTACAGCTACCTCTGCAGCTTTCCTCAGGGGGGTCCCTACCAAGGACATTTTGGAAGCAGCTACTTGGAGTTCAGTGCACACTTTCTCCAAGCAGTACCACCTTCCACTATACTCAAAATCTAGAGCGGGCTTTGCCACAGCAGTCCTGCAGGGCATCCTTGCCCCTCCTGGTTCCACCTAGTGCCTGACACCCTTACTTAGCTTTGGGATTCTACCCATCTGTAATGACTGCAGCTGTATGAACGATGAACATAGTACAGTTTTGTACCTACCATAAATGTAGATGTTCGAGTGCTCATACAGCTGCAGTCCAGGTTACCCTCCCTCCATCCCCTCTTAGGAGAGGTCTTATGACAAACACCTTTATCATACAACCTATTTGGGGTATTCTTTTATGGTGTATTTGCTTGCAACTACTGTTTTTGATTTATCTACATTGCGTGTTTGCATAATATTATGTTTTGCCTTCCTTCTGAGGGCACCTGACATCTGGGGCAAGAAAAGCTGAAGAAAATGGCGTCGGCTGGTTCTTTTATACCCCTGCTGCACTGACGTCAGGGAAGAAGCGACGACAACCGACGCCGGACCTAGACTTTGGAATTCAGCTGACCGAGGACCCGCCTGACGGCAGGATAACCCATCTGTAATGACTGCAGCTGTATGAGCATAACATCTACATTTATGGTAGGTTCAAAACTGTACTGTTTGGCTGGTGCAGGAGGTAGTGAATCTGGGTTAAAGCTAGATTCTGAATAGACATAATCCACAATGTCTAACACGGGTGGAATAGCAAGTGGTCTGTGCTGGGGTAGTAAAAGGAACTCTGAGCCATTTTTTAGAATCAGAGTAATCCTGGCCTTCCCAGTGGAAATGTTCCCTCATGGTATGTAAAGTTTCCCCAAAAGAGTAGTCTTCTGGGGGAGATGCTGAAGGGATAGACTCTTCAGCATCAGAGTCTTCATAAGGGGGAAAGGAGTATTCCTGTTCCTCAGAAGAATCTGAGGAAATTGAAACCTGGTCAGAGGAAGCGTAGTCCTTCCTGTCTAGGCCTGTTATCAGGAGGGGGATGGGAACCCCTGATTGGGTAATTAAGTCTTCAGCCATCTTAAGCATCTGTTTCTTAGGCATGGGGCCTTGTACTGGAGACTGCTGTACAGTCTTTGCTTTTAAAGGAGTTTTCAGCTTTGCATAGGATTTAATAGTGAGTGTAGTCGGTCTGAAGACACCTTCTGCAACTGAAGGTGTTTCAACTGCACCGGAATCTCCTTCAGCCATAGAGTCAGAAGGGCCTAAAAATAAAGGTTGTGGAGGCCTAGCAATCTCCGCTTGGTAATCTGATGCCGCCTGGTGTTCTAAATCAGCGGTCGTCAGGGGCTGCGTAGGCACCTCACTGAAAACCGGATAACCGGCGACTGGCCTAGCAGAGGCCTCAGAGTCTGGTTTGGGTCACTGCTGCCTGTCCTTATCTTTGCGTTTTTTTATGCATTCCAGTCGTCGGTTGCTCCGACGGCATGGCATAATTAAATTTCATACCAAAATAATCTCGGGCGAAATCAAACAGACGTTTAATAATTCGTTTGTTAAACCTAGCACAAAACTGACAACCTGTGACGTGGTCTGGGCCTAGGCAAGGAATACGATAAGAATGAAAGTCCTTATGAGGTATTTGCTTCCCACAAGAAATGCAATTGTTAACATTTTCTGCCATCGGACTGAGGCAAGAAAAGGTTCCCCAACGGGGTACTTAGCTTTATTGAAGACTTCGGTCTGAAATTCCATTTGAAAATCTCAGGAGTCGGCCGACTGGCACTTGCGAACTGCTTCTGCTTCGGGCACCGCGCAGCAAGAAAGACTGAAGAAAATGGCGTCGGGTGCCTCTTTTATACCCCTGGCGCACTGACGTCAGGGAAGAAGCAACAGCAACTGATGCCGGACCAAGACTGGAACTCTGCCTGTGGGACCTCCTGACAGCAGGATAACCCAAGTGTGATGACTTCAGCAGTGTAACACGATCAACATCTATATCTCAGGGTCCCAAAAGGGTCAAAGCTTCCACTGCAAAAAAACCCTGTCCCCTCTGACAGGGATTCTAGGGCACTGGACCGATGGGGGGGGGGGGGTTACACTTCTGCTACCTTGGCTGTAAGGGCTTTAAATTGTCAGTTTCATATGCTTAAATATCAGCAATACTTAATGTCACTGCTTAAACAGAGAATGTTGACAAATTCTGAATGTTTAGAGAACAAGGAAATGCAGGATTTATTGCATGCAGCTGAACAAGTGGGAAAGCATATTTTGCAATGTGGTTATGATTCACTGGAGGCCTCTTGCAGGGCCACTGTTACAGGTTCTGTCATTAGAAGGCATGCTTGGTTAAAGGAACAGACTCTGCCTGATCATGTTAAAACAAAATTATTAGATGCTCCATTACAGCATGATACTTTGCTTTGTTTGGTGCTAAAGCAGAAAAGGTGTTGAAGAAAAATGAGGATAAAGCGAAATCCATGCAGACAGTTAAGGACTTCTTACAGGTACAGCCACCCAGATTTAGCAGGAACTGGCCTTTTAAAAATTGGTCCTTTCCAGTGTCAGACAGACCACAAAGAGGCAGATACAGATGTCCCAGAGGCAGATCTCAGCCCCAAGGCTCATACAGGCCTAAACAATGGGGTGCTCCTACCTCCAAAAGCAGATAAGACAAATCACAACCTTAAAGGAAACAGTCACAATGACTTTCCTCTGACAGATCCAAGCACTTTTCTTTTGGCAGCCCCCTTAGGAGGAAAACTAGCACTTATTTCATGAAATTGGCAAATGGTTACCCAAGACAAATGTGTCTTGAACATAGTGTCCCAAGGCTACAGGTTCCATGTTCACACCCTACCAAGGACAAAAGGTATGCCAGACCTGCCACACAATCAATGGGCAGAGGCACAAAAGCAAATTACAGCCCTCATGGACATGAGGGCCATTCAGCAAGTACCACAAGAGCAGGGGCAAGGATTTTACTCCAGACTTTTCTTAGTGCCCAGAAAGGACAAAACCTGAAGACCAATACTGGACCTGTCTGTACTAAATACGTTTCTGGGGGTTCCAAAATTCAAGATGTTGACTCTACAGCAGCTACTGCCCATGCTGGGCAAGAAGGCTTGGCTCATAATTTTGGACCTAAAAGAGGCATACCTGCATGTCCCAATCAGACAATCTTGCAGAAGATACCTCAGATTCATAGCTGGCTCAATGCACTGCCAATTCTCTGCACTGCCCTTTGGCTTATCTACTGCGCCCAGGGTCTTCACAAAATGCCTGGCACCAGTAATTGCATTTTGCAGACAGAGGAATTCAAATATATCCCTACTTGGACAACTGCCTTATTCAAGCAGAGAACAAAGACTTTCTTCTAAAGCATCTGGCGTTTGTAAAAAGATTACTAATTTGCCTAGGGTACACAATAAACGAAAATAAATGAAAACTAGTACCCTCTCGAGATAATATTCCTGGGTGCAAGCTTAAATACAACTGCCCAGATGGCTCATCTCATGCCAGACGAACAAAAGCAACTGATTTCTTACTTCAAAAAGTTGGTAACAAAGACTCAGCTATCTGCAAGGAAAATCCTGCAGGCCTTGGGTTTCATGGCATCCTGCATTCTACGAATTCCATATGCAAGACTGCATATGAGGAAACTACAGTGGTACCTAAAAAGTGTTTGGACTCAGCATTGCCACAGCCTGGAGACAGTAATTACCCTCATTCACTGCCTGTAACAGGAGTTTTGATGGCCTGTCACCACAAGGGTCTGCCATTCACTTTACCCACAGCCAGACAGACACTGACAACGGATGCATCAGATTATGCCTGGGGGGGCCCATATGGCAGGAAAATGTATTCAGGGCACATGGCCTGCAAGCCAGATACATCTTCACATCAATCAAAAAGAGATGCTAGCTGTTCAGAATGCCTTGACAGCTTTCAAGGATCTACTTCATCCAGGACAGCTACAGACAATACTACTGTCATGCGGAACATAAACAAGCAGGGAGGTACAGATTCTTACCCCCTTTGCAGACGAGCAATGACATTATGGGACATAGCATTGACTTATCAAGTTCACCTGCAAGCACAATTCCTGCCAGGTTAAACAAATACTCTGGCAGACGAACTAAGCAGAAACGTCATGGATCCCCATGAGTGGAAACTGGATCCACAAGTCTTCAACATGATGATAAGGAAGTGGGGATGCCCAGACGTAGATCTACGAGCACGGAGAGTGGACGCCCTATCCTTCAGCTGGAAAAATTTAACAGTATATGCTTTTCCTATACCGCCTCTCCTTCCCAGGGTACTCCTAAAGGTCAAACAAGAGAAGCCAAAAATGATACTGATTGCACCAGACTGGCCACGCCAGCACTGGTACCCAATCGTAAAGAGCTTGTCTCAAGGTCTAGCATGGATATTGCCTCAAACTTCTCACTTGCTGACCCATCAAAACAATCAGATCCTGCACAGCCAACTCAGGACCTTAAATCTGGCAGCATGGCAGATAATCTAGCCATTCAGAACACTCCTCTTTCAAAAGCTGTTATGTTATCTTGGAGGCCCAGTACCAGAAAATCTTATGCAAAAAAATGGAAGAGATTCTGTGCTTGGAACCAGGAACAAGGCATTGACACGTATGTACCAAATATCCCTCAGATTTTACAATACCTGAGATGCTGGACAAAGGCCTTTCTCATCAATTAAGATTCATGCCTCTGCCATATCAGCCCATTACAATACGAAACCACCTATCTATTCTCATCCTTTAAGGCAGTACCTTAGAGGGGCCAAAAACATCAGGCCTCCAAGGAGAACAATTCCAGCATGGGACCTCAATTTTGTCTTGGAAAAACTCACACTGCCTCCTTTTGAGCCAGCTTCAACAGCGGATATAAAATTCCTATCCTGGAAAACAGCTCCGCTCCTAGCAATAACGTCTGCAAGGCGAGTCTCAGAGTTACAAGCACTCATGGCTGTGGAACCTTTTATCATTTTTCATCCAGACAGGGTTTCTCTGAGGGCAAACCCAACATTTATGTCTAAGGTGGTGTCCAGTGTGGCCCTCAACCAAACCATTCACTTGCCTGCTTTTTATCCAAACCTACAAAACAAGGGTGAGAAAATTCTGCATTCTTTTGACATACACAGGCAGCTACGCTTCTACTTGGACAGAACTAAAGCTTTCAGAAAGACTGAGCAACTTTTAGTGTCATCTGCTGCATGATCACAAGGAAAGGCTATCTCAAAACAGACTATTTCTAAATGGATAGGCCATTGCATCCGTTTCTGCTATTCTCAGCATGGCAAATCAGTGCCTAAGGGCATTAGGCCTATTTCTACCAGAGTAGCAGCCACCTCAGCAGCCTTCCTCTGAGGAGTACCAACCAAAGACATCTTAGAGGCTGCAACTTGGAGTTCACTGCACACTTATACAAAGCACTACCACTTACCTATTTACTCTAAATCCAGAGCAGGCTTTGCCACTGCAGTTCTGCAGGGCCTCATAGCCTCTTCTAATCCTATTTAGCCCAGCCACCCATCCTCAGCTTTGGGATTCAACCCAAGAGTAATGACTGCAACAGTGAAACACGAACATAGTACAGTTGTGTACCTACCATAAATGTAGATGTTAGTGTATTCACTGTTGCAGTCCAGGTTACCCTCCCACCGTCCCCCTTTCCTTTGCTGGGGTTTATCTGTACTTCTCTATTCTATACAACCTATGCGATGTATTTGCTTGTAGATGGAAATGTTTCTGTACTGCATGTATGTTTATTGGCATAATATATTTAGCCTACCCTTTTGGGGGCACTTGACATCTGTGGCAAGAAAAACTGAAGAAAATGGCGTCTGCTGCATCTTTTATACCCCTGGCACACTGACGTCAGGGAAGAGGCGATAGCAACTGACGCCGGACCAGGACTTTGGAATTCAGGCCAACTGCGGGTAGCCTGCCAGTAGGATAACCCAAGAGTAATGACTGCAACAGTGAATACTCTCGAACATCTACATTTATGGTAGGTACACAACTATACTTTCCTCCCTAACCCAATTCAAGTGCAACTTGGACAATTGGATGGGAAACAAGAAATTCATCCCTGGTTTAGCACCTATCTCTCTAATGTACACAGGTAATCAGTAAATGGTTCATCTTGTAGGCCCATGCTTAGTTATCTAGGGTATCAGAACTTGTCTGAGATTTGGGATGCATAGCTAGGCTTAAAAAGGCCCTTGTGGTCTTTAGTCTGGTAAACACCCATGAACCTGAGCCTTATCCTCTACTGTGACATATTGAAAAGGAGTGGACTCTAGAAGGTTTCTAGAGGCAGTAAGCTGATCCTCTGTTCATTCCTTTGCAAAGTACTGCAAACAGGATTCTTAAGTTCTAGAGCAGGCTTCACAAGGAACTTTTAATGGGGGTCTCCTGGATCCTTATCCATTGTTCCTGTCAGCTGGAATAAGCTTTGGAAATGTACCCCGTGCCACCAAGGCAGTGTGAATGATGAACTTAGTACAGTTGCGCAAGCCGTAATTACTGTAACACAGTTCATATTTCACATGGCCTCAGTAGCAGCACCTACTCATCTCTTATTTTGTATGTAGTTTAGTTGTATCCAACCTTGATGTATTGTTGGTTTTGTGTATTCCTGCTGGTGTTTTTGGGCTGCATATTGGTTGGTTTCAGGGAATTCATGATTTTTGTCCTTGGTTCTTCCTATATAGCAGTAAAAACCTGAACAGCTGACTTCCTGAAAGTGAAACTTTCCCAGGATACGAAGGGCTTAGCTTATCCCCTATCACAGGGAGTCAGCGGAGGGAATTCTGAACTCTAGAAAGCTGCCATTGTGGGCTTATGCAGACCCAGAACCTATGAGCCACTAAGGCATTGTGAAATTCTAACATCTGCTGTTGAAGGCAAGTAGAATTTACGCAGTTATACTACATCCAGCTTAAATGTAATGCAGTATTTTCTTTAGCTGTCCTAGAAGTGCATTAGAACATTACTTTTTCAGTTTAACTGCAGATTGAAAAGTTTTTATTTACAATTTGTTGCAGACCCCTACTTTTTAAAAATGCAACAAAAAATTACGAGAAAAGTAAAATACAACAGGCAAAATGCAAACCTAAGTTTTTATTTGATTTAACAATTACAGTTCAGTAAAAATCTGAATAAAAAACACAAACTTTGGAACTAAACAAAACCTGAGAGAAACAGCAATTCCTTAAACACCTATAAGCACCTTTAAGCACAGTGTGTATCAGTACTTAATTTTTAATGTGAGAAATGAGCTTGTTTCTTGCTTAATTTATCTAATCTGGGTTGGATTAATAATGCTACTCAAAGGGGTAATGCATATCTAAATTATTTTAACACTTGGTAGAGAAGCCAGTCTCTCTCTGAGCTATGTTGATTGCAATGGGAGAGGAGATTTTTAAACCATTTTAGTACGTTTGGGTTGATCACGTCACTTGCCTCATTATGGATAAAAGTTGTGCTGGATTTTCAGGTTTCATTTTCAATCTATCAGTAACTAGTTCCAGCAATTTATCATTTAACATTATAGTTCTTGTTTAAAATTCTTTGACCTCTCTGCACTAATCCTAAGCTGCTTCCTTCAAAGTTAGCAGGACTATGGATAGGTGGGTTAACATCTGTCCTCTACTTTGGCATCTATGCCTCTAATTTATCAAACCCAAGTGACCAAGTATTTGACATCCATTCTCAATTGCTTAAATAAGGTGTAGTGGTTGCAGTGGTTGATTCACAAGAAACTGATACTAAAGAACAAATGTCTTTACTTAACCAGGCTACACAAGTACACAGCATTCAAGGTATTTGAGGTAAAGGCTTCATTCTGAGTAGCTGCTAAAGGCTCTGTCATCTGCAGGTATGCATGGTTGCACAATAAACCCATACCCTAAGACTTCAAAGCAAAAAGTTTAGAATGTCTTTCTAGTCGCATGTTGCAGTATTCTTGGTGTGGGATTCTCCTTCTCAGGTGATCCGAACATCTGCTCCTATACAAAAGCTTATACCTGGTTGCTGTAGGTGCTTGGGATGTTATACGCTGAGCCATAAACCAGGGACTTTAAATGTGACATCTGCATGCACAGACCTCCGAACTTTTCAGCCGCAGTCGAACATCAGATCGATTGCATTGCTCTTCTACTATCAAGACGTCTAAAGCTAAGTACCCCTTTGGGGATTTTGTTTTTTTTTTCTATTGCTTGATCTTGGTTTACTGTCCCTCCTCTTTTAGCTGATGTCTGCTAAGAAGGGTAAATGCCGATGCAGACATCGGATTCCACATAAAGACTCATAAGACTATTGCGTTTTTTGCCTAGGCCGGGAACACGACCATACCTCGTCCAATTTGACAGCCATTTGTCCCCAAGACTCAGAGAAGCTGTCTGGCCGACTTCAGTCTTAACTTAGAAAAAAGAAGCTAAAGAAATTACCTCTTAGGATGGATCCAGAGTTAGCCACCAAAGTGGAGCTTCCACGCAAAAAGGCCAAGTTGTCACTGCCTACTACTACTACTTCCCCTCCGTCATTGGGCACCCCGCCAGCTTCCGATTTAGAAGTTGACAGACGTCCGTTAGAGCCATCTACTTTGACACCCATCAAGGAAGCCGCTTCTGAATTAACAGCCGGCGTGTCCATGGAGGTAGCTCAGACGTTTGTTTCTAACGATGTCAAGGAGGAACCAGTCCTCGCTGGACGCCTGACTTGGATACCAGAATCCGAAGCCCCAGTTTAAACAATGACTCCTGAAACTAGGCCTTCTCAAAAGGCTACTCCTTTTAAAAGGAAACCGAAAAGTAAGCATCTACCTACCTCTGCTGAGGGATTACTTGACTGGAAATCCTTCACTCAGTCCTTGATACAGGCCTTAATGGCCCTTAGACCCTTAGCCTCTTCACCCTCCACCATCCCTGATGTTTGTGTTTCACTGTTACAGTCCTAACTAATGAGTTATCTGGCTCCTGATAGCCCTCGATCGGCCAGAATACCAAATAAGTAAAAATGATATTGGCTGTTTTCTGTTTTAAAGGATGTCAGGGCGTCCGATACAAAAGGAGGCAGCCGATGTCATTTCCTCAGTCTTCCTTGCCATGGAGCCCGAAGCAGAAGCTTTTCATACAAGAGTGCCGGTCTGCAGATTACCTTGGTTGGTTTCTGGCTACAATAGTTAGTCTACTACAGCTAAGTACCCCATTTGGGATCCTCTTTTCTTGCCATAACGAATGTCAGAAAAAGTTAATTGCCTTACCTGTGGAAAGCAGATTCCCCATAGAGATTTTCATTCCGATTGCATTATATGTTTAGGCCTTGACAACAACATTCCCAATTGTAAACTTTGTGCCTCCTTTAATCCGCGTACTATCCATCATCGGGCTATGATTTTGGCTAGGCATTTTGGAGTTTGGCCTAAGTTCATTGATATGGTGTCTGCCGGTCTTCAGGCTTTGGAAATTCCGAAAAAGCACAAGGACCGTGACAGGCCTCAGAAAACTAAGTCCTTGGATGAGGTTGTTGGTCATTAGTCAGGCGCGAGCCACTGAGATGCTTTTGCAGTCCCTGCAGTCCGCAGATGTACAACTGCAGGCCTTGATTCAGACTCCCTTAGGTCTTCAGCCTCCATTTTGGCTTTCGACCTTTCGCCGGTCACCTGTTCTGCTGGAGCTGGTGCAGCTAAGCTGACTCAGGTGTCCGAGGCCTCCGTTTTGCACTCTGACAGCAAACTTCTTCCTTCGACTCCTGCTGTTCCTTCGGCGGTTGCCAGGCCTTCAGAGTCCTTCAGGCTTGCAGGTAAACCTTCCATTCATAAGCCTGTGAAAAGGCAGGCTCTAGTTCCTCTCAATCCCAAGTGGTTAAAATGGCTAATGATTTGTTAACTCTTATTAGGGGTTCTCAGCCTCACCCTCTTAAAAGGAGTAGGGATGTTTCTTCTGAGGTTTTGTCTTGTTCAGGATCAGATTCTTCCAGCATTTCTGCTGATGAAGAGGGATTTTCTGAGGTTTTTTTCCTCCCTTTGAGGATTCAGATGTAGAGGAGTCCATCCCTTCGGCCTCTCCTCCAGAGGATTTCTCTTTTGGTGACACTCGGGGAACATTTTAAATGGGAATGCTAGGATTATCCCCAATCTAAGAAACTGATTAGGGAGTTTCTGGATTTACCTCAGCACAAGCCTCTTGCTATTCCCCCTGTGTTGGAAGTTGTTGATGTTTTTCTGAAAAATTCCTTGTTTCCAAATTCAGTTCCCCCTGCTCTCAGGAAACCTGATGGGTACTACAGAGTCCCTGATTCTCATCTATTTCTTTTCAGGAACCCGTTGGCGGATTCAGAGGTTATTTCTCAGGGCCCTAAAGGAGAGAAGGCCACTGTTACCAGGGAATTTAGGAACCTAGATAGGTGGGGCAAGAAAGTTTATACCTCTGCCACCCTAGCTTTTAGGGCTACCGATTGCCTTTTTCATATGCTGAAGTACCAACAGCACATCTTGGAGGCTATTAAGTCTAAGATAGCATGTGTACCTCTTTTGGCAGAGAGTAAAGACATGTAGGATTTATTGAATTCTGCCACTCCGGTCAATAAGCAATCTTTGCATTATGGTTTTGACATCCTTGAGGCCTCCAGTAGGGCTACGGCTACTGGATCTGTTATTAGAAGACACGCTTGGCTCAGAGAACAGCCTCTTCAGAACCTGTCAAGGCTAAGCTTTTGGATGTACCTTTGCATAAAGACCATCTTTTTGGCAGCAAAGCTGAGGAGGTACTTAAGATGGGAGGATAAGGCCAAGTCCATGCAAACTGTTAAGGATTTACTGCAAGTTCAACCCCCTCGCTTTAGCAGGAATTACCCTTCCAAGAGTTGGACCTTTTCTAATACCAGCCGACAGAACCGTTCCAGGACTAGAGGTTACAAATCTTCTAGGGGGCAGGCAGCTATCCCTCAAAGGTCTAGGCGGTGGCAGGCTTCCACTTCTAAGGCAGGAAGCTCCAAGCATGCATTTCAGTCGAAACTCTCTCAATGACTTTTTAGAACTTCTGCCTGATAATCATCCTGTTACACTGCTGCAGTCATTACACTTGGGTTATCCTGCCGTCAGGCAGTCCCGCAGTCTTCCAGAGTTCCAAAGTCTTGGTCTGGCGTCTGTGGCTGTCGCTTCTTCCCTGACGTCAGTGCGCCAGGGGTATATAAGATGCATCCGACGCCATTTTCTTCAGTCTTGCTTGATGCGCGGTGCCCTAAGCAAAAGCAGTTCGCAAGTGCCAGTCGGCCGACTCCTGAGATTTTCGAAGTCGAATTTCAGATCCAAAGTCTTCAATAAAGCTAAGTACCCCTTCTTGCCTCAGACCGATGTCAGAAAAAGTTAATAATTGTATTTCTTGTGGGAAGCAAATACCTTATAAGGACTTTCACTCTTACTGTATTCCATGCCTAGGCCCTGATCACGATGTCACTAATTGTCGGTTTTGTGCTAGATTTAACAAACGCACTAAAAAACGACGTTTTGATTTTGCTTTGCACTACTTTGGCCGAAGGTTCAATTATACTATGTCGTCGGAACAACCGGCGACTGCAATTCTTAAAAAAAAAACCACAAAGACAAGGATAAAGACAGGAATCCGAGGTCCAAAACCGACGAAGCCTCTTCTAGGCCAGTCACCGGTTCTCAGTGAGGTGCTTTCGCAGCCCCTGACACCCGCTACCTCAGAGCCACAGGCCCCCTCCGACTCTCACGTGGAGACAACTAGGCCTCTGGAAACTCGAGGTACTGGGCCTACGGAAATTAATCCCTCAGATGGGTCCGGAGCCGCTGAGCAGGCATCGGCTTCTGAGGGCGTTTTCAGACCTTTACAACTTACCATTAAAGCAACAGCCAAGATAAAAACACCATTAAAGACAAAGAAGCAAGTACAGCATGCTCCTGGACAGTCCTCCATGCCTAAGAAACAGATGCTTTAAAATGGCCGAATACCTCATTACTCTAATCAGGGGTTCTCATCCCCCTCCTGAGAAAAGGCCTAGGCAGGATACAGACTGATTCCTCTGATCAGGTTTCCATTTCCTCCGATTCCTCTTCAGACCAGGGATACTCTCTACCCCCCTGTGAGGGCTCTGATGCTGAAGAATATATCCCTTCAGCCTCCCCTCTTGAGGATTACTCTTTTGGGGAAACTTTACATACCATGAGGGAGCATTTCCATTGGGACAGTCAGGATTATTCAGAATGCAAGAAAAGGCTCAGGGACTTCCTTTTATTGCCTCAGCACAGGCCCCTGGCTATTCCGCCTGTGTTAGATATTGTGGATGATGTGTTCTCTGAATTCAGCTTATCTCCTGATTCTTTGCCCCCCTGCACCAGCTAAGCCAGATAGGTATTATAGAGTCCCTGACTCTCGCAAGTTTCTTTATAAAAACCCTTCTGCTGACCCAGAAACCATTTCCCAGGGTCCCAAAGGGGTTAAGGCTTCCATTGCAAAAAATCCAGTCCCCCCTGACAGAGATTCTAGAGCATTGGATAGATGGGGGAAGAAAGTTTACACTTCTGCAACTTTAGCAGTAAGGGCTTTAAATTGCCAGTTTCACATGCTTAAGTACCAACAATATTTAATGGCTCAGTTAAAACTGAAGATGCTTACAAGCTCAGAAGCTCCTGACTATAAAGAAATGCAGGATTTATTGCATGCAGTTGAAGAGGTGGGGAAACATACTCTTGCAATGTGGTTTTGATTCCTTAGAGGCCTCTTGTAGAGCCGCAGTTACAGGTTCTGTGATTTCAAGACATGCTTGGTTAAAAGAACAGAGTTTACCTGATCATGTTAAGGCAAAATTATTGGATGCTCCTTTACAGCATGATACCTTGGTTGGTGTTAAGGCAGAAGAGGTGTTAAAGAAAATGAAGGATAAAGCTAAATCTATGCAAACAGTCAAAGATTTTTTTACAGGTGCAGCCACCTCGATTTAGCAGAAATTGGCCTACAAAGAATTGGTCCTTTCCAGTGTCGGACAGGCCACAGAGAGGCAGATAGACGCCCAAGAGGCAGATCTCCACCCGAAGGCTCTAACAGACAACGACAGTGGGGTACCTCAACCCCAAAAGGAGGTGAGGACAAGTCTCAACCTTACAGGAAACAGTCCCAATGACTTCCCCCTTCATATGCCAAACTTCCCTTTTGGCAGCCCCCTTAAGGGGGAAAACTAGCACTTTTTTCTCAAAATTGGCAAACAATCACCCAAGACAAATGGGTTCTGAATATTGTCGCAAGGTTACAGGTTCCACTTTCACACTTTACCAAGGCTAAAAGGAATGCCAAACCTGCCACAAAATCAATGGGCAGAGGCTCAAAAACAAATTTCAGCCCTCATGGACATGAGAGCTATTCAAAAAGTACCACAGCAGGAACAAGGACAAGGATTTTTCTCAAGACTCTTCCTGGTCCCCAGAAAGGACAAAGCCTGGAGACCCATACTAAACCTTTCCACTCTAAATACTTACCTGGATGTTCCGAAATTCAAAATGCTGACACTACAGCAGCTTCTTCCCATGCTGGGCAAGAAGGCTTGGCTTGTTACTTTGGACCTCAGAGGCATACCTGAGTGTCCCTATCAGACATGATTGCAGAAGATACCTCAGATTCAAAGCTGGTACAATGCACTACCAATTCTCTGCACTGCCCTTTGGCTTATCTACTGCGCCCAGGGTCTTTACAAAGTGCCTGGCACCAGTAATTGCATTTTGCAGTCAAAAAGGAATTCAAATATATCCATACCTGGACGACTGCCTCATATAAGCAGAGAGAAAGGACATTCTTCTAAAGCATCTGGCGTTTGTAAAAAGGTTGCTAATTTCTCTAGGGTACACGGTAAACAAAAATAAGTCAAAACTAGTGCCCTCACAACAGGTAATATTCCTGGGTGCCAGCTTAAATACAATTACCCAGATGGCTTATCTTACGCCAGACAAACAAGGTCAACTGACTCAGTATTTTCAATTATTGACAAAAAAGTCCCATCTCCCTGCAAGAATAATTCTGCAGGCCCTGGGATTCATAGCATCCTGCATACTACTAATTCCATATGCCAGACTGCATATGAGGAAATTACAATGGTACCTAAAAAGTGTTTGGACTCAACACTCTCACAGTTCAGAAGCAGTAATACCAATAATTCCCTGCCTACAACATGAGTTTCGATGGTGGGCACAGGCATGGCACCTCAACAAGGGTCAGCCTTTCACTCTACCCACAGCCAGGCAGACTCTAACAGATGCTTCGGATTACACCTGGAGAGCACACATGGCAGGAAAATGTATTCAGGGCAAGTGGACCACAGACCAAATGCATCTCCACATCAATCAAAAGGAGATGTTGGCTGTTCAAAATGTCCTAACAGCGTTCAAGGACCTTCTGCATCCAGGACAATTATTATTAAAGACAGACACCACAGTAATGTGGTACATAAACAAGCAAGGGGGGCACTCATTCTTATCCCCTATGCAGGCAAGCCATGACCTTGTGGAACACAGCTCTAACTTAAGTTCATTTGCAAGTACAATTCCTGCCAGGAAAGAAAAACACTCTGGCAGACTATCTAAGCAGAAATATCATGGACCCTCACGAATGGAAATTGAATCCACAAATCTTCAGCATGGTATCGCAAAAATGGGGATGCCCAGACATAGATCTTTTTGCCTCCCCACTGAATTGCCAACTACAAATATTCTGCACAAGGACTTGCCACACACAAGTATGGAAAGTGGATGCTCTTTCGTTCAGCTGGAAAAGCCTAAAAGTTTTTGCCTTCCCACTACTGCCTCTCCATTCAAAGGTACTCCTAAAAGCCAGAAAAGAAAAACAACAGATGATCCTGATTGCTCCAGACTGGCCACGCCAGCACTGGTACCGAATCTTAAAGAACTTAGCTCAAGGCCCACAATGGATTTTGCCTCAAATTTCACACCTGACTCAACAAAACAATCGGATCCTGCACGGTCAGCTCAAAACCCTAAACCTGGCTGCATGGCAGATTCATTAGTCAAACAGGCAACACCTCTCGCTAAAGCTGTTATGGATGTCATTTTGGAGGCCAGGAGGCCTAGCAGCAGGAAATCTTACTCAGAAAAATGGAAGAGATTCTGTGCCTGGAACCAGGCTCAAAGCCTTGACCCTCTTGTCCCAAACATCCCTCAGATTTTACAATACTTAACTGGGATGCTGGACAAAGGCCTGTCCTCATCAATTAAGATCCACGCCTCTGCCATTTCAGCACATTACAACACGGATCCTCCTTTATTCTCTCATCCCTTGCTAAAGCAATACTTCAGAGGGGCTAAAAACATAAGACCACCCCGGAGAGCACCAACTTGGGACCTCAATTTTGTTTTGGAAAAACTGATCCTGCCACTTTTTGAGCCAGCCAATACAGCTAACCTAAAATTTTATCATGGAAAACAGCTCTGCTCCTGGCCTTAACTTCAGCACGAAGAGTCTCAGAGCTACAGGCATTAATGGCAGTGGAACCTTTTATAATTTTTCATCAGGACAGGGTTTCTTTAAGGACAAACCCTACCTTTATGACAAAGGTGGTGTCTAGTGTGGCTCTTAACCAAACCATCCGTTTGCCAACCTTTTATCCAAACACCCAGAATAAAGGGGAGAAACGTCTGCACTCTTTGGACAAACACAGGCAGCTACGCTTCTACTTGGACAAAACAAAAGCTTTCAGGAAAACTGAGAAACTGTTTGTAGCTTATGCTGCAGGATCACAGGGCAAGGCTATCTCAAAGCAGACTATCTCCAAATGGATAGGACACTGTATTCGTTACTGCTACACACAGCATGAAAAATCAGTCCCTAATAACATTAGGCCACATTCTACCAGAGCAACAGCCACTTCAATAGCCTTTCTCAGAGGAGTACCAACCAAGGAAATTTTGGAGGTTGCAACTTGGAATTCAGTGCACACCTTTACCAAGCATTACCACTTGCCTCTCTACTCTAAATCCAGAGCAGGATTTGCCACTGCAGATGTCCTTCAAGAATGCAACTGCAGTCCTGACATGTGGGTTGTCCTGCCTCAGGCAGCCCTTCGGTCGGCCGGATTCCAAAGTCTGGGTCCGGCGCCGGCTGATGTCGCCTCCTCCCCGACGTCAGAGCGGCTGGGGTATAAAGGCATCAGCCGACGCCATCTTCCCCAGTTTTTCTTGCCGCGCGGTGCCCGAAGCAGAAGCAGTTCGCAAGTGCCGGTCGGTCAGCTCCTGTGTTTTCAGTTACCGAAGTCATCCAAAAAGCTAAGTACCCCGTTGGGGAACATTTTTTTTTGCCTCAGCCGATGTCAGAACAAATTGAGAAAGTTAATTGTCTTGTGGTAAACAAATACCTCATAAGGACTTCCATTCCTACTACCTCCCGTGCCTGGGCCCAGACCACGACGTCTCTGCCTGTGCTTGCTTTAATAAGCGCACTCTCAGGCGCCGGGCAGAATTTGCTGAAAACTTTTTTGGCTAATCCTTCGCTTACATCATGCCGTCGGAACAACCGACAGCACAAACTACCAAGAAACGTAAGGACCGGGACCGACATCCTCTGCCCGCGTCTTCCACCGATTCTACACCTAAGCCCTCCGCGAGTGCTTCGGTCCCTTCGGAAGCGATTATTCAACCGCTCCAGGCCGACGACACCGCATTAACACGCTCCTCTGTCTCTGAGGCTACACCGGTGCCGGTGGTTGAATTTCCTCCAGAAACCGAAGTTCTTGAACTACCCAACACCATTCCTGTGGACAAGGTTACCACTGCACGTGGGGCAGCTAGGCCCCCTGTATCCATGTCCATCAATGCCTTTGCACGTGCTAAGGCCGCCAGCCAGGCCAAGGCCCATCCTAAGCCTACCTTTCAGGCTCCTTCTGATAGACAGATCATGTCTCTGGCTGCAGACCTAATCTCTCTTATCAGGGGGTCTCAGCCCCATCCTGACAGAGGTTCTCAGCCACCTGCAGAAAAAAGGCCTAGAACTGAGCAGGCACACAACCTCTCTTCAGATGAAGCCTCTGGGGATTCAGAGCATTCAGATAACCATGAAGAATCCTTCCAAGCCTATGAGGACTCTGATGCTGAGGAATCTATTCCCTCTGCCTCTCCTCCTGAGGATTTTTCTTTCGGTGAAGTCCTCCACTCCATGAGGGAACATTTTAAGTGGCAGGATCAGGAATTCTCTGACTGTAGGAAAAGGCTCCGTAACTTCCTCAAGTTACCCCAGCACAGACCTTTGGCTATCCCTCCAGTTTTGGATGTCCTGGATGATGTATTTTCAGACTCCAGTGCTTCCCCTGATTCTCTCCCTCCTGCTCCTGTCAAGCCAGACAGATATTACAGCGTCCCTGACACTCACAAGCATTTCTTTAAGGCCCAATCTGTGGATCTAGAAACTATTTCACAGGGCCCCAAAGGAGTGGTTTCTTCCTCGACCAAAAATCCACTACCAGCTGTCAGGGAAGCAAGATCCCTGGAAAGATGGGGTAAAAAAGTTTATACCTCTACCACCCTTGCCATGAGGTCACTTAACTGCCTTTTTCATATGTTTAAGTACCAGGATTTTTTACTGGATGATTTGCAGAAAAAGCTAGCCTCTCCTGAGCCTATAGATAGAAAGGCATTGCAGGATTTGGTTCATAATTCTCAGCAGGTTAGTAACCATTTTCTTCAGTGTGGTTATGATGCATTGGAGGCTTCATGTAGGGTAGCCATGACAGGGGCTGTTATCCGTAGACATGCTTGGTTGAAAGAACAGCCTCTGCAGGATCATGTTAAAGTAAAGCTCCTGGACGCACCTCTGGATAAACAGAAGCTTTTTGGTGCTAATGCTCAGGATGTGTTGAAGTCTATTGAGGAGAAGGCAAAATCAGTGCAGACAGTAAAAGATTTCCTCCAGGTTCAGCCACCCAGATTAAGCAGAAATTGGCCTTCTAAAGAATTGGTCCTTTCCAGACTCAGATAAGTTTCAAAGGGGAAAGAACAGGTGTGCACGAGGTAGAGGGCAATAACGAGGCTCCTACAGGGGCTGCTAGTGGCAACCTCAAAATCAAAGAAGTGGCACAGGTACTTCACCTGCACCACAGGGACAATCACAATGACTTAACTACCACTCCGCCTACCAAGGCTCAAAGAGAAGCACCTTTAGGCAGAAAATTATCTCTATTCTCAAAAAACTGGTACATTATAACAAAGGACAAATGGATTCTGGATATAATACACAGAGGCTACAGATTCCACTTCCATACTTTACCAACAGGACAAGGCATGCCAATCCTGGCACAAAATCAAAGGGCAGAGGCACTCAGAGAAGTCTCAAAGCTGTTAAAAATAAAAGCAATCGAGAAGGTTCCTCCTCAGGAACAAGGCCAGGGATTTTATTCAAGACTGTTCCTTGTTCCAAGAAAAGAAAAGCAATGGAGGCCTATTTTGGACTTGTCCGTTCTAAATACTTTTCTCATGGTGCCAAAATTCAAGATGCTGATGTTACAGCAACTTCTTCCCATGCTGGGCAAGGGGTTTTGGCTGGTTACTCTGGACCTCAAGTAGGCATGCCTGCATGTCCCTATCAGACAGTTGCAGAAGATACCTCAGATTTCTTGCAGGAACAGAGCACTATCAATTCTCAGCATTGCCATTTGGCTTATCTACTGCGCCCAGAGTATTCACGAAATGCCTGGCATCAGTAGTGGCACACTGCAGACTCCAGGGGATTCAAATTTACCCTTACCTGGACGACTGCCTCATCCAAGCAGACAGCAAACAAACCTTGATAAAACACTTGGATTATGTCATTCAATTGCTGCAGGCTTTGGGATACACAGTCAACATTCAAAAATCAAGACTACTGCCATCCCAAGAGATTATTTTTCTAGGAGCAAAGCTGAACACACAGCTACAAATGGCCTTCCTCACAAAAGCCTAGCAAAACTAACCCACCTGACCGCAAGGAAAACCCTGCAGGCCCTGGGGTTCATGGCATCTTGCATTCTTCTAATCCCTCTGGCAAGACTTCACATGAGAAAACTGCAATGGTACCTAAAAAGCTTGTGGTCTCGACACAGCCACAACCTGGAAGACATAATACCACTCATACCATGCCTGCAAAGGGAATTTTTGTGGTGGGCTCAAGCAAGTCACTTAAACGAAGGTATGCCTTTCAACAAACCTCCAACAAGTCAAACTATTACAACAGACGCCTCAGACCATGGATGGGGGGCGCACATGGATGGCAGATGCATTCAAGGGCAATGGACTCCCATGGAAATGCATCAGCACATAAATCAAAAAAAGATGTTGGCAGTGATACATGCAATAGAAGCCTTTGGAAAATCTCTTCAGCAGGGTCATCTGCTAATAAGGACAGACAACACCACTGTCATGTGGTACATAAACAAACAAGGGGGCACTCATTCCTGTCCCTTCTGCAGACTATCAATGACTCTTTGGGAAAAGTCCCTGAATCTGAACATCTACTTGCAATCCCAGTTTTTTCCGGGCAAGGACAATATTCTGGCAGACAGGTTGAACAGAAATTTCTTGGAGCCACACGAATGGATGCTACACCAACGCATATTCTCACAAATAACATCTGCATGGGGAAGACCAAACATAGACCTTTTTGCATCTCATCTCAATCTTCTGGAAAGGTTTTGCACAAGGATACACCATCCTCTAGCCTGGATAACGGATGCTCTTTCCTTCAGCTGGAATGCCCTAACAATTTATGCATTCCCTCCTCTACCTTTACTCACCAAGGTGTTACTGGAGATCAAGGCAGAACAACCGAGAGGAATCTTGATAGCTCCAGACTGGCGAAGGCAACACTGATATCCACTGCTACTGAGCATAACTCACTCCAAACCGTGGCCCTTGCCTCAATGGCCTCAGCTCCTGACTCAACACAATTACAAGACAGTTCATCAGAACCTACAAACCTTAAAGCTGGCAGCTTGGAGAATTCCATGACTGGAACCCATGACTCCCTCTCCAAAACAGTTCAGGACATTTTGCTGGAGGCATGCAGACCTTCCACCAGAAAAACCTATTCGGCCAAATGGAAGAGATTCATCATCTGGAATGTCAACAAGGGACAGGATGCATCACTGATGAACATACCTCAGATATTAGAATACTTGGCAGAAATGTTTCACAGCGGCCTCTCATACTCTTCCATCAACATCCACGCTTCAGCTATCTCTGCACATTACAACTGTGATCCACCTGTGTTTTTGCATCCCTTGTTAAGACCGTTTCTAAGGGGTATAAAGAATATCAAACCTCCAAGGAAACAACCAATTCCTGCATGGGACCTCAATTACATTTTGGAAAAATTAACTCTTCCTCCTTTTGAACCAGCACCATTTTCAGAAATGCAATTTCTCTCTTGGAAAACGGTTTTCCTGTTGGCAGTCACCTCAGCAAGAAGAGTCTCTGAGATACAGGCCCTCATGGCAGTTCCTCCTTTTCTCATCTTTCATCAGGACAGAGTTTCCCTTAGAACCAATCCTTCCTTCATGCCTAAGGTGATATCCAGCGTGTCACTAAACCAAGCAATTCACCTGCCTACTTTCTTTCCTAACCCTCAAAACAAAGGGGAGAAGCTGTTGCATACTTTAGACATTCACAGACAACTACGCTACTACTTGGACAGAACAAAGTCTACCAGGAAGTCTGACCAACTGTTTGTAGCCTATGCTGATGGGACACAAGGAAAGGCAGTCACCAAACAAACTATCTCAAAATTGATTGGACACTGCATCAGATTCTGTTACTCCTTCCATGGAAAGAGTGTGCCAGCTAATATTAGACCACACTCCACCAGAGCTATGGCCACATCCACAGCCTTTCCTAGAGGAGTGGCCACAAAAGATATTCTAGAGGCTGCTACATGGAGCTCTGTGCATACATTTACCAAACACTGCCACCTGCCATTATACTCCAGATCCCGAGCAGGCTTTGCTTCGGCAGTCCTGCAGGGCCTTCTAGCTACACCATCCCTTGCTTAGTCCTACCACCCCCAGTTTGGCTATGGTATTCAACCCATATGTCAGGACTGCAGTTGCATTCTTGAAGGACATAGTACAGTTTTGTACCTACCATAAATGTAGATGTCCGATAGATATGCAACTGCAGTCAGGTTTTCCCTCCCTCCTACCCCTCTGTTTTTTCCCTTGGGTCCATTCCCCCATTTCCTATAAGCTGGGGTTATCTGTTATGGTGTATCTGTTTATTACTGTTGTGCATGTCTGTATTTTTTGTTTATCCATTCACAAAATTTAGCCTTCCTTGGAGGGCACCTGGCATCTGGGGCAAGAAACACTGAGGAAGATGGCGTCTGCTGATGCCTTTATACCCCAGCCGCTCTGACGTCGGGGAGGAGGCGACATCATCCGACGCCGGACCCAGACTTTGGAATCCGGCCGACCGAAGGGCTGCCTGAGGCAGGACAACCCATATGTCAGGACTGCAGTTGCATATCTATCGGACATCTACATTCATGGTAGGTACAAAACTGTACTTTCTGCAGGGCCTCAGCCAATCCTAACTCTTTATAGACCAGCCACCCAACCTTAGCTTTGGGATTCTATCCAAGTGTAATGACTGCAGCAGTGTAACACGATGAACATAGTACAGTTTTGTACCTACCATAAATGTAGATGTTAGAGTGTTCACACTGCTGCAGTCCAGGTTACACTCCCTCCATCCCCTCTGTCCTAGCTGGACTTGACTATACCTTTCTATCCTATACTATCTTTGTGGTGTATTTGCTTGTAACTGAAGGTATTTTTTATTTTATATATATGTTTTATTAGCAGTATGCATTGCCTACCTACTTTGGGGCACCTGACATCTGGGGCAAGAAAAACTGAAGAAAATTGCGTCTGATGCATCTTGTATACCCCCTGGCGCACTGACGTCAGGGAAGAAGCAACAGCAACTGACGCCGGACCAAGACTTTGGAACTCTGGCTGACTGCGGGACCGCCTGACTGCAGGATAACCCAAGTGTAATGACTGCAGCAGTATGAAAACACGAATATCTTCATTTATGGTAGGTACAAAACTGTACTTTCTTGCTTGCCTGGAGAGTCCTTTAGGCGGAAGATTGGCCCTTTTTTCAGATGTCTCGGCCTCTCTTACAGACTACAAATGGGTGCGCAGAACGTGTCCCTGGGGCACAAGTTTTCTTTCCGCACCTTTCCAGCTCCCAAGGGATTCCCAGATGTTCCTCAAAACCTAAGGTAAAGAAGTATTAAAACACTCTTCGTTTCATCTGCGAGTAATAGAACCAGTTCCTGCTCAGCATGTAGGCCAGGGCTTTTATTCCAGGCTTTTCCTAGTTCGGAAAAAAATGCACCTGGCATCCTATCCTAGATCTTTCCATTCTGAACTCTCTTCTAGTAATTCCAAAGTTCAGAATGCTCACTCTGCATCAGTTGCTACCAGTGCTAGAAAAGGATTCCTGGCTGGTAACCTTGGATCTCAGAGGCTTATCTGCACATCCCTGTCAGGGAAAGTTGCAGGCAGTATCTTTGTTTCAGAGTGGGCAAGCAGTATTTCCAATTCTCTGCTCTGCCCTTTGTGAAGACTATGGGAGCAGTAGATAAGCCAAAGTGCCTGTCCCCAGTCATTGCTTTTTGCAGGCAGAAGAAAATTCAGATTTACCCATACCTGGACGACTGTCTGATTCAAGCAAGTTCTCAGGAACAGCTACTAAAGGATCTGGAATTCGTAAAGACTCTTCTCTCTTCCCTGGGTTACACTCTCAACAAGGAAAAATCAAAAATGTTACTATCCAAGGAGATAACATTCCTGGGAGTGAGTCTGAACACAGCCACCCAGATGATGCATCTCACCCAGGAGAAGCAGACAACTCTTTCAGTTTACTTCAATGACTTGGCAAGCCTGTCCCAGCTCCCTGCAAGGAAATATCTGCAAGCTCTGGGATTCATAGCATCTTGTATTCTCATGATTCCATATGCAAGACTGCATATGAGGAAATTGCAATGGTACCTCAAGAACATTTGCTGTCAACACACACAGGACCTGGATACGAGGATCCCTCTGCTTCCATCTCAGCAGATGGAGTTTCTCTGGTGGGCAACAGCCTGTCTACAAAACAAAGGCATGCCCTTTCGGACACCTCTTGCCACTCAAGTTCTGGCTACGGACTCATCGGACTACGCCTGAGGAGCACACCTGGACAGCAGATGCATACAGGGACGGTGGAACGCCCAGCAGATACACTTGCACATAAATCTAAGACTTGATTGCAGTTCAACAGGCCTTACTAGCTTTCAAGCATCTTCTTTCTCCAGGGACCCTGCTTGTCAGAACAGACAACACCGCAGTTATGTGGTACATCAACAAGCAGGGAGGGACTCACTCTTACCCCCTGTGCAGACAAAGCATGAATCTTTGGTCCAAGGCAGCATCCCTGGACCTGCATCTCCTAGCTCAGCTTCTTCCAGGAAGGCTCAATGTTTTGACCGGCCAGTTGAGCAGGCGAACCCTGATCTTCACGAGTGGCAGCTGAACAGAGCAGTTTTTTTTTTTACAGCATCATTCAACGTTGGAGCATAACTCCGGTGGATCTTTTCTCCTCCCCAGACAACCATCTTCTCCCTCTTTCTTGCACCAGACAGCATCACAGCAGAGCCCGGAGAGTGGATGCTCTGTCATTCCCTTGGACATTGCTATCAGTTTACGCTTTCCCTCCTCTTCCTCTTCTACCCAGAGTAGTATTGAAGATTATGGATGAATGACCAAGGACTATTCTCATAGCTCCAGATTGGCCCAGAGAGCATTGGTATCCACTGCTTCACAGTCTCTCCCAATTTTCTCCTTGGCATCTTCCTCTGAAGCCAGATCCTTTGGTTCAGGAAGGGGGATCATTCTGTATCATTGTATGACTCCTTCCTTTTTTTCTTCCCTTTCCCAGCAGGTGGTTGATGTGCTGAGGGAGGCCAGGAGGCCTAGCACTAGAAGTCCTACGCTGGCAAATGGGAAAGGTTCTGTCATTGGTTGCAGGCTAGAGGGGAATCTTCACAGCCTACCCTTCCTCTGATTTTGCAATACATGGCTGAATTTCTTCAGGGTGGTCTTTTTTTCCTCTGTCAATCTCCATGCTTCAGCCATTTCTGCTCATTGTTCTGTTGAACAACCCATTTTCTCTCATCCCCTGATTAAAATGTTTGTCAGAGGTGCTTGCAACTTAAAATCTCCCAGAAGGGCACCTACTCCAGCCTGGGATCTTAATTTTGTTCTAGACAAACTCACTCTTCCTCCTTTTGAGCCATCTCCCACTGCAGATTTAATGTTTCTCTCTGTAGTCTGCCTGCCTCTTGGCAATAACTTCAGCAAGGAGGGTTTCTGAGCTGCAGGCTTTGATGGTTGTGGCACCTTTTATTTTCCATACAGACAGGGTCTCTGAGAACCAATCCCTCCTTTATGCCTAAGGTGGTTTCTAGCTCGACTCTTAAGCAGTCCATACACCTTCCTGCCTCCTTTCCTAATCCTCCAAATAAAGGTGAAAGTATCCTACATTCTCTTGATGTGCACAGGCAGCTCAGATTTTACCTGGGCAGGACTAAAGACCTTCGGAAATCAGCACAGTTTTTGGTCAGTTTTGCCCCTGGAGCTCAGGGCAAGGCTATTTCTAAGCAAACCATTTCCAAGTGGATTGCACATTGCATCTCCTTTTGTTATTCCTTTCATGGCAAGGTTCCTCCTCAAGGGGTTAGGATCCTCTCAACTAGAGCAGCTTCCACTTCTGCAGCCTTTTTAACGGGTGTCCCTACTGAAGATATTTTTGGAGGCTTCCACATGGTCTTCTGTTCACACTTTCACAAAACCTTATAATATCCCTCTGTTTTCCAGAGTCAGGGCAGGTTTGGCCACTGCTGTGTTGCAGGGCATTATCTCCAATCCTTGATTCTGTTGGTTCCTCCTCCCTTTTGTCTGGGCTTTGGCAAACAACCCATTATTAGGACTGCAACAGTGAAACACGAACATAGTACAGTTGTGTACACTTACCATAAATGTAGATGTTTGTGTGTATTCACTGTTGCAGTCCTAGTTTCCCTCCCTCCTTCCCCCTTTTTGGTCCTCTCCTTTTTTTTCCTGAGGTACATGCTGAATTGGATATTTTTGCATTTGGTTTAGCCTTACTTCTTGGGGCTTCTGACGGTTATGGTAAGAAAGACTGAGGAAGTGATGTCTGCCGCCTCCTTTTGTATCGGATGCCCTGATGTCCTTCATAACCGGCAGCCGATGTCATTTTTACTTACCTTTGGTATTCTGGCAGATCGAGGGCTACCGGGAGCCGGTCATCCCATTAGTTAGGACTGCAACAGTAAATACACTCTAACATCTACATTTATAGTAAGTGTACACAACTGTACTTTCTCAGCCTTAGCCCTGCCTCAGCTACTTCAACCCATCTTCCCACTTCTCATGTAGGAGAAGATTACTCTTCATCTGATGAGTCAGTAACTTAAGTTATACCTGCTTATATTGATGAATTTTCTTCAGCATCAAAAAATCCTGATGGACAGCCACCTGACTGTTTCTACAAGGTGCCTGATGAACAGAAATTCCTGGTGAAACCCCCCTTGGCAGACCCACCAGTGATTATTATCCTCTGACCATCAGTCTAGATTAATACCCTCCTCGTCCCTTTTACCTATTGACAAGGACAGTAAGTGTATGGACAGGATAGGCAAGAAGGTTTATACTGCCTCCACCGTAGCCTTCAGAGCTATCAATTGCCAAACTCGTATGTTAAAATATGCCCTGGAGTTTAGTATCTCAAGCCTCTACTCTCCTGTCGTCCTTGCCTGACTCCCCTAACAAGACAGAGGTAGCATCAACAATGTCCCTGGCTTCTCAAGTAGCCAGTCATTCAATTAGATGCAGTTATGCACTAGAGGCCTCTGCAAGTTTGGCTGCTTTCACATCAGTGCGGAGATATTCTTGGTGTCGCATTCAGCCCCTGCCAGAGGACTTCATGTCCAAAATTTTTGATGCCTCTCTTGACCACAACCCTCCTGTTTGGTAAACAGTCTTCAGAAATCTTTAAAAACCTTCATGAGAAAAGCAACGAGCTTCAAGATATAAACACCTTCTGGTGTTCCCCATTCCTAAATACTACAGGAATTACCCAGCTAAGACTACCTTTGTCAGGGGGACCCCTCCTCTGCTACTACTCTTTCCAGACATAGGAAAAGGAGCCAGGAGACGGACCACTTCCAGACCAGCTTCCTCTCATCCTACCCAAAGATGGCCCTTTAATGACAGAAATGGCTCCAGCGACGTGCGACTGCCTTGCACACCTCTCCCTGTCAGCCCACCTTTCCCACTGCCTACCTCTTTGTAAAACTATCACCACAGACCGCTGGGTTCTGGCAATAGAAGAAGAGTGAACATTTCCTGTCTTGGAAAGAAAACCCCCCTGCAAGGGGCATTCCATTCTCACCCAGGGATCATATACACCTTATTCCCCATATCCCACAGAGTCTTTTGAATCGTGGAACTATAGAACCCATCCCTCCAAGACTAGAAGGAAAAGGTTTTTACTCAAGGTTATTTCTAGTACCAAAAAAGGACGGCCCTTGGAGGCCAGTTCTGGATCTGACCTTTCCAAACCTTTTCCTAAGAGTTCCATCTTTCAAAATGTTATCCCTCCAGACCTTTCTTTCACTATTACCAGCCCAGACATTCATGGCCGCTCTAGATCTTAAGGATGCCTACTTCCACATCCCCATAAACCCCCCCTCACAAAGTACCTACATTTTACTGGGCCCTGTTCTCGCTTTCAATTCACAGCCTTGCCCTTTGGTTTATCTGCTGCACCCAGAGTATTCACAAAATGCCTGGCCCCAGTGGTAGCCTATAGCAGAACCAAAGGTGTTAAAATATTCCTCTACCTAGACGACATCCTCATTCTTGCAGAAAGAGGACACCCTAAAAAAAATCTGCAGTTCACCATGTCCCTGCTACAAGACTTGGGGTTCACCCTCAACCTCCCCAAGTCATCCCTAACCCCACAACAGGACAATATTCTGGGTTGCAGGATCAGAACAGACCTGATGCAGGAATTCCTCCCTCAGGACAAAGTTCTTTCCCTGACTGCCCCACTTGTAGGACCTGACCTAGGTACAGCTATCGGCAAGACAATTCCTACAATTTCTGGGACTTATGGCAGCCACCATTCCTATGCTGCCTTTAGCCAGGATGCATATAAGAACTGCAGTGGTATTTGAAGAATGTGTGGTCCCAACACATCCACTCTCTAGAATTTCAGATCCCATTCTTGCCCTGCCTCAATGCAGAATTAAGATGGTGGATACACCAAGTTCAAATGAACCCAGACCCTTCCACTCCACACCCCCCCCCTTCACCAGCTCAATGCATGCACACAGACTCATCGGACATGTCCTGGGGGGCTACCATGAAGAGTCTCAAGGTGCAGGATAACTGGCACCCTACCCTCCAGAAAAAAACATGTCAATGTGAGGGAGATGACAGCAGTCCTTTTGGCTCTGTCCTGGTCCCAGTCCTGCAGCCAGGTCCCCTTCAAATTTTCACAGACAATACCACAGTCATGTGATACCTCAACAAACAAGGATGTATCAAGTTCCATCTTATAGGCAAGATAGCAATACAGATTTGAGACCTAGCCTCCAAAAACAACTCCTCTCTGCAGGCACTCTACATCCCATCCCAAGACAACCCAACAGGCAGATGTTCTCAGCAGATCATCCTCTCTACATCACAAGTGGATGTTGAACAGAGAGGTTTTTCTGGACATTTTCCACCAGTGGGGCATGCCTCAAGTAGAATTGTTTGCCTCCCCCAGAACAGACAATTGAAAATATTCTGCACCGTGAACCACTCCCCACTAGCCTGGAGGGCGGGCGCTTTCAGCATTTCAGGAGAGGGGCCGTTTCTATATGCTTTCCCCCTTCCCCGTTTTTCCAAAAGTCCTACTGAAGAATAGGAAGGTCAAACCAAAAATCTTGCTGGTGACTCTCTACTGACCAAGGTAACTCTGGTTCCCTCTACTATCTATAGTCAAGGGCAATCACCACAAGTTACCTCATAAGGTGGACTCGCACAGTAGAGGGGAACACTCATTCATCCTCACCTTCAGATATTATGCCATCACTATGGGCGATAAACTTTTAATTTCCCTTCAGACACTACTCTGAGGATGTGCTTTCAGTCCTGAGGGAGGCCAGAAAACCTACTACAAGGAAATCCTCTATTTCAATGGGAAAGATTCTCCAAATGGTGTCTCAAAAAGCATAAGGATCCCTTTCTAATGGATGTTCCTCTAGTCGTAAGTTGTGTGTGAACTTATCAAGGCTGGCCTTTCATACTCTTCAGTGAAAGTCTACCTATCTGCAATCTCTGCCTGCTCATCTCTAGAACCCCCCTTCTGCTATTCAGGCTAGATGTTAGATTGTTCCTGGAAGGGGTCTTGCGCATCACACCACAAAGAAAATCTGTCCCACTGCCTTGGGACTTGAACATTATCCTAGAAACGCTCGCATTAGCTCCATTTCAGCCAGCTCTGCAACACTGCAAATGTGCATATGGAAAATTGTTTTACTGGTGCCTCTTACCTCTGCTAGAAGGGTGTCAGAGTCACAAGCTCTCATGGCCTGCCCCACCCTACACTATTTTCTGCAAGGACATGGTGACCCTGCACACCAACCCTTTTTTCATGCCCAAGGTGGTCAACAAACTGTCTTTAAAACCAGTCCATTCTCCTGCCCACCTTTTTCCCCTCTCCCACTAATGACAGTGAGAGGAGACTCCATTCCCTAGATGTGCACAGGCAACTGAGGCTTTATTTTGACAAAACTAAGTCCATCAGAAAGTCCAACCAGCTTTTTGTATCCTTTCACCCCAGAGCCCCGGGCAAGCAGTCTCCAAACAAATAATTTCCTGCTGGATCAGGAAAACTATCCACGTCTGCTGCTCCTACCATGGTAAGGACCTATTTCAGAGGGTAAGAGCTCACTGTAGCAGTGCCGTAGCATCCCCCAAAGCTTTCTTCAAAGGCATGCACACAGCTTCCATTCCTGAGGCAGCCATCTGGTCCTCTATACATACCTGACACTACTAATTGGACCACATTTCCAGAGCCAGAGCAGGGTTTGCTATGGAATCCTACAGGGCGTTCGGAAATCAGCTACCTCTACCTCCAGCCTTCCTTCCTTCCCAAGTTGTGGCACTCTCCCAGACTAAGAATACTGCAACATGGGAATAGGAGGATATAGAATAGTTGTGTAAAATCTTAACATAACCATAGATGTCCTTCTCTTCCATGTTGCAGTATTCCTTCCCCCCACCTATCCCCTTTCATTCCTATTGGCCTGTATCGAGGGCACCCTGGAGCACCACCTAGACTAGGGTCAGACTAGCCAGCAAATGTCATTTCACCCTTATTGTTGACATTATTTGTTTCATACAAGTGAACTGTCTGACTGGGCAATTAAGCTCTGAGGTCTGTAATGTGCAGATGTCACATTTAAGGTCCCTGGTTTATGGCCCTGCGTGTGACGTCCCACGCACCTACAACAACCTGGCTTAAGCTGTTGTATAGAAGCTGACGTCCGGGTAGCCTGAGGTGGAGAATACCATGGTAAGAATACGCAACATGGAAGAGAAGGAAATCTATGGTTATGGTAAGATTTTACACAACTATTCTTTCTTCTTTAAACAACCTTCTGTTTGACCCATAACGGTTAATTTTTTTTCAGAACCTTTCAAGAAGAGGAAAACCATGAAGGACTGCAGACAGCTTCTGTTAACCTTTGTACCTAGGTGCAGAGGAATTGTCCAACCAAACCCCACCTCTTTTGTAAGAAATTATCCCAGACCTAGCTAGAACCACAGGAAGGCCCCAAGAAAGATTCCCAGAGGAACCAGAGATCCTGTTCTGTGAGGCCTCCTTTTGGGAACACATCTGTGACTTTCTACAAATTATTTCCCTCTACTCCCCATCCCAGCCTTGCACTTCTCAAAAATGTTGACCCAGTCTCCATCTGAGAAAAGGTTACTACAGACAAGGTGTGCTTTCTGTTGTAAAAAAGGGATACACCAAGTCTTGGATGGAAATGCCATCTGTAAATGGCATACTATCCCCTCCCCTCAACCAGATCTGCTTCCACCCATCCTTCAGGAGTCCAGTCACAATAAAACTATTCCCCCAAGAATTTGTGACAAAAGGCATTCACTGAGTAATTTCCCTGGTACAATGGAAAGAAGGCAGTGGAGAACCATACTGGATCTCTTTCTTTGCTGAAAGACTTTTCTAAAAGTGCCAACCTAAAAATACTCTCCCTGCACACTGCTACTTTTCATTCTGCCTCAGACCTTTCTAGTATTTATAGATCTGAAATATGCCTGCCTCCATATTCCAGTTTGTCCCCTTTGCAGGATATTTCTCATGCTTTTGTACTGGGTCATCTCACTTTTACTGCTTGGCCTTTTGTGCTTTCCACAATCTCAAGAGTTTTCATAAAGTATCTGGCACCAGTGATTGCTTTTCCAAACCCAGGAAATCCAGATTTTCCCTTACTTGGGCAACCTGTTAATCTAGGCCTCCTCACCACAGATACTTCTGCAACACCTGCAGTTCACTGTCAAACTTGCCTCACATGTGGGGTTTACAATCAAGTACAAGAAGTTCTCCATGCAGGCAACTCAGAACCCAGTTTTTCTTGGCTGCAGACTGGACTCCAAACGGATGCAGGGCTGTTGGCCTCAGGAAAAAGTGCAGAGGCTTATGGATTACTTTTGACAACCTTGCATTCCTCAGTGCTTATACAGTGAGATATTAGGGGCCTTCAGATTCGTGACAGCAATTATGTCTATGCTCCCTCTAGCCAGACTACATGTGAGGAAAATCCGGTGATACCTAAAACCAGTTTGGTTCCAGCACATTCACCCTCTAGACACAGTAATTGCTGTATTATCTTCTGTCAAAAGAGAATTCTCGTTGTGGATAGACCTGGTGAAACTTAATCCTGGATTTAAGTTCAGGGAATGTATACAGATGCCTAGGATAAGTCTTTGGAGGTGGGGCTGGACAGGGACACACGAGTACGGGGCAAATGGCAGCAAAAACTACTTAAAAGAACACATCACCATGAAGGAGATGAGGGTTCTCGACAAATCTGTTAGTCTTTTCAAGTATCTGATGACTGGGTCCTTTTTGAGTTCACAGACAGTACTACAGTCATGTGGTACATAAACAAGGAAGGAGGAACCAGGTCTTAACTAAGTGTGCAGATTGCCACAGGCTGCCGGGGATGTTGAGACCCAGAAAAGCATATTGCTGGTAGCCGTGTACTTCCCATCACATGACATTGTGTTGGCAGATGTATTAGCAGGTTCTTTGAAGACCCTCACAATTGGACCCTCAACAGACAGGCTTTCTTGGGCATCTTTCACTGTTACGGGACACCCGTCAAACCTTTGTTGCACAAGCAGCCCTTGCTTTTCAGCCTGGAAGACAGATGCGTTCACCTTTCATTGGACAGGGAGATTTTCTGTATGCCTTCCTTCCTCTAACTTTTGTCCCAAAGGTCCTTTAAAAGCCCAAAAGGAGAGGGCAAAACTCTTGCTGGTTATCCCTTTTGGCCTAGACTTCACTGGTTCCCCATTTTTCATCTAACCAGGGCCAGCTACTACAAACTGCTGCTGCAAGAAGACTTCATCACACAGCAGAAAGGGTCACTACTACATCCCAAGCTGTCAACCCTAAACCTAACCCTGTGGATTATCTGGTTCTAATTCCTTACGAGCGCCACATTTCTGAGGATGTAATTAAGGTTCTCCTTGAAGTCATGAGACCCACCACTTAAATTCTACATAGCCCGATAGGAGAGAGTTTCCGTTTGATACCACAGGAGTGGACAGAACACCCAACAAAGCAGAGGCTCCTTCTATACTAAAATCTGTATGAGCTCTGGCATCTGAATCCTCTTCTGTCAAAGCCACTTTATGCTTCACCCCTCTTAGCTGACCATCCTGTCTGAGGTTTGCAGGCTGCTAACTTGTAGATAGTCTGAGAAATTGCATTTGTACGTCTTGCTGTATATCCCTACGCAGACGAGCTGAGGTTACATAGGTGTACAGTCCTTGGAAGGTTAAGCTTTGGTTCCCCAGCCAGCCAGACATCGGGGTGATGACTCTTTGATTAGGAAAGCTGCATCCATAACTGCATTGAATCAGTGTTGCAATATTGATAATTGGAAAGTGTTCTGTCAAGGATACCAGTCATTTCGTCAATTTAACAGGCTCGGGTTCTTTCTTTTACACCATACAACCAAAGTAGGACATAAGCTCAAGATATACATGCTGATATGTTAAGGATTCATGAACATGGTAATCCCCTGAGATGTCTTTCCTCCAGTCTTTAAAGGAAGACTATATCTCTCTCTCATAGTCTGTTGGCCTAAAGGCCTGTGCCAGTTTTCATTCTTTTGGACAGGTAAATATCACTTGTGGAGATCCATCCTTTTCTTGAATTTTTTGACCAAAAAGTTAAATTTCATGTCATCTAAGCTAGAAAAATGCCGACTGCAAGTCACCAGCTTCCCTGTAAGGATAGTCATAGCAAGCTTTTTAGGGATCGGAGCATAATTTTAGGAAGTGTTCTATTTGTAAACTCATCATCCGTCCCTAAAGTTATTAGTTCCTTCTTGCTTGTTAAATTTACCTTGAGAATAAAATATTTAGTACGGAGGATTGCTTGTAAGTAGGCACTCTGTCATCCAACAGCCAGTAGAAAAAGCTTAAGCCTAAGCATTCTTGAGTTCCTATTGTTTGGTACAAGTTCGACGTCTCAGTTGAGGCACACAATAAGCCCACAGATAGCTGTACTTACATTGCTCTTACTTTCTACACCCCTCTGGAGGTTGATAGGTCACAAGGTTTAGACAAATCCCCTTCAATAGACCAGACGACTGAGGCCACAATGGGTGATCCCCCAGCTGGTTATTTCAGAGAGATCAGATGATCTATTACAGGCTGTCATTGAAGAGGACTTTAGGTACTCTTATTAAGGTACTTTGTCTACACCTCCTTGCTTCATTTCAGTACATATTCCCAAAAGTGAAAACAAGACTTAAGTTTGTTTCCCTTCCTGTTAGTACTCCACATTCTGATGAGCAAATTTAGTGGTACAACTTTTCCCAATATCTTTTTAAAGCCTTAATGTATTTTAATCATAATCAGATAAGAACCTCTCGTTAGTTTTTAGATTTTGATAAGGCCTTGGCTTATTCTACCCTGAGTCAATTTTGTACAGGATTTGAGTCAGAAGATGAAGACACTCTCCTTGCGCTCCTTTTGAAGAACTGTCTTTCAGTGACTCTTTCTGAAAATGAATACAGCGCTTTAACTTGGAAGGAAAACTGATTTCAGGCATTCAGAAAATGACCCTTTGAACATGGATGTCCCCAAGCCTTTAGCCATTCCTGCTGTTTTAGATGCCTTGAAAGAGATACCACCTTGCCTGCATTCTTAACACCAAAGTCACTGACATCTGCACCTAAAAACCTTAGTTTTTTTAATGAGGTGTGGGGTTCTGTCAAAGTTACCCTGCTGTGGTTTTGGGGGAATCTGATAAGGCCTTTTAAGTTTTTCTGTCTACAGATGCACTAGCAGATGATAAAGATAGTAGGGCTTCATATAGGTATGGAAAGAGAAAGTATGCTTCTCTACTACTCAATGTGTCATAAGTGAATGAAACCCCATATGACTAGAGACTTGTTTGCTATTTTTGACAACAGGAATATGATTTCTGATATGCCTGACTCTTAACAGTAAAAATACTTTTCAGAATATCCTCCGTCCAGGTATCAAAGTATCAAGACATTCAAAAAAATGAAAATACTGATTTTTTTTTTTCTTCCAGTGCAGCAGCAGCTACTGCATCTGTTCTTGGGGGTATTCCTGACTTTGTCTCCAGTCCTTCCATCTTTGTCATTTGGTTCAGTGCTTATGCAGCATTCAAGAAACGTCTTTTATTTACAAAAGCTTGTTTTGCCATCTGTAATGTGTAAACATTTTTTTTTACTAGTTTACGTAATGTTGAGCTATAAATGTATATTAAATGTGCTGTTTCTTGAGTGCAATCCTCATCAGTTTGCTAAAGCCACAACTTTTACAGGACAGAGCCATCCTCAACATTTTGCTAGAAACCTCAAAATCTGAAGTAGTTAACTTCATTTATCTGCAACCTGTGGGTATTTCCGAGCCGGAAACTTTTTATCAAACATCTACTCCAAGCTCCTCCCCTTACCCATAATCCCGTCACATCTCCTACCTTCCCTCAGGTCTCATTTGCCGTTTCATGCGTACGCATCGTGGTCTCTCTAGCTCCAAGTTGGGTGTAGTAAGTGGAACTTTTGGTATATATTTACAGTGTGTGTGCAGTTGTTTGTGAGCAACCCTTCCTCCCTTTTGTTGGTTTGTTTAAAAAAAAAAAAAAAAAAAAAAAAAAAAGTTTAGAAAGTTTGTGTTTTTCTGAGATAGAGTAGGTCTAACCAACCCTTGTGTGTGTGCATTGTTGGTTTAGTGTTTGGCTGAGTGGGGTGTGATTATGGCTGACCAGCCAAAACCAACATTTAAAAAATGCACAGTGTGGCCACAAGCTTTCACCCGGCTGATGGCCACACTGTGTGTTATTTGCCTGGGCGTTCCCCACCTTAGTCTGCCATGTAATGTGTGTGTGTGTTGGGTTCAACCCCAGAGCCTTAACCTCCCTCTAAGCCTGCTGAGACGGGGACTAAAACAAAGGATAAGGACAAGAGGGAGAAAGAGAAAAGGGCGGAAAGGGACCGCAAACTATCTCCGGAGCAGGAGCCATTTTGCAGTCCACCTTCAAAAATTGCTAGGACCACTTTTCCTCGACTCCATTTCCCGAGATTCTCCCTGGAGCCTTCGGACCAGAAGCCTTCTTCGAGGTCGTCTCACAGAGCCAGATCAGAGTTGGTCACTTCCTTGCGGTCGATTCGGTGTCTGTTGGAGCTTGATGTGGACAGGATGATGCGGAGATTCATTCTGACCCAATTCCAAATGAGTCTTGCCAGGCCCCTCTCTGGCCGGAGAGGGGACCTCTATGCCCTTCTTCCATCCCATCTCTCCTTCCCCGATCCGACCTGCAGTTTTGGGGTTTATGGATCCTTGGAGCTGGGGGTTTGGCGCAGACTGTTCCTCCAACCTCGACGCTGGCTATTACCTTGAGTTCCTTGGATCACACTTTGGATCTGAGCCACTCAGGGCCGAAAATGGGGAGCCGGATCCGAGGGAACGGAGATGTCTTCGGCTCCGGCTTTGTCAGATCCGAGCCGTTCCTTCGGAACCCTGGCTACCTTGGCCTCAGCTTTGATCCTCGCGACAGAGCCGGGGAGAACTTCTTCCTTGTTGGTTGCCAAGGTGTGCTCTCCTTCGGCCTTCGACGTGGTGGAGGGGGTTCTTTCCCAGGGATTGAGACCTCAGACTCCGCCCAGGCTGCCGTGGATTTGGTCAATACTCCCATCAGCTTGTCTCAGGGACAGCCTGTGCTAGAGGACCCCCAGGTGGTTCCCGTTGTGGAACCCCCGTGACTTACAGGCCCTCTTCAGAGAGTCCCACTGAGGAGGCTCCCCCGTAAGCATTCGTGTAAGAGGAGGCACATGGACTCCTTGGAGTCCCTCACAGAAGATACTGACTTGGATAAAGGTGAGGGTTCCCCCAGGTCACCTCCCGAGTATGTCTCCTTTGGAGACATCATGGAAATTCTCCGCCAGAGGGGAGGTTCGTCAGCCCCAAAACTCTCTATGGATGAGTCAGTATTCCTGGAGGCCTTTGGCACAGGCCCATCTACATCCTGGGTGTCCCCTCCTGCAGATTCATTAGTGGATCTTATTACCATGCAGGCATGAAAGGAGCCTGACACTATAGAGCCAATACCCAAACATCCAGACAGTATTCTTTCTCCTCCCACAGACAGGCCTCTGGTACAAGGGATCCCCTGTGGATGCTGTGGTGGTGGCAGCTGCCAACAAGAGAACTGGCTCGGGAAAATTCTTCAGACCACCCTCCGGACAAAGAGTCTAGGGGCGATGGATCACTTTAGGAAGAGAGTCTTTTCTAAACCAACGTTTTCCGTACGAGCGCTCAATTATTTGGCACACGCCATTCGACTGCAGCAAGACCTTGTCAGGGAATTTGCTGTGTCGCCCCCAGAGTCTTTGTTGCCAGAGGACAAGTGACTGTTCTCGGCGAAAATGTTAACTCTGAAATCCCTTTCGAACACGTCCATGCGTCTTCTTTCCCATGCTACGGAAGGAGTGTCTAGGGTGGCCGGGACCGGCGTAGCTATGAGGTGGCACGCTTGGCTCAGACTGTCAATCAGCGGACCCCTATAAGGCGTCATTCACAAATGCTCCATTTGACGGTTCCACAGTTCGTGACACCTTGGTCCAGAGCGAGGAGGACGGGAAGACACTCTGCCATTGGAGTCTGCTTCTCTAGCCGTCAGAGATCCTTTTCTAGGAATCAGAGAGGGCAGAAGATGTGGTTCTGAAAATCTCAGTTTTCCTGGGACACTCAGGACAACTAGTCCCCTAGAGGCAGAGGGGGACAAGACAGACGCTGCCCCAGATGCGGAGGGGGCCAGAGGAACTTTGGGTCTAGGGAGGCTTTATCGAACAGACCTGCGCAGCAACCCTATCGGCTTGGGCGTCCATTACGATGGACCGTTGGGTGCTCCAAATAATACCCAGAAGATACTCCATCCTCTTTATTGCCCCACCCATCCAGTCAGAGTGCCTCCCGGATGTTCCACCCACTCAAAGGGGGAGGCCGCAGTGCACGAAATTTCAAAGCTGCTTTACAATCGGACCATCGAACCAGCCCCCCCCCCCCCCCTTGATCAGTTTGGATCAGGCATTTACTCCAGGTTCTTTTTAGTGCCAAAAAAGATGGGGGACCTCAGACCCATATTGAACCTGTCAACCCTGAACCTGTCTGTAGCCAAGCAGAAATTCCAGATAGTCACCTTGAAGTCCATTCTACCTTACCTCCAAGAAGGTGACTGGATGTGCTCGATAGACCTCCAGGACGCTTACTACCACATAAAAATTCAGAAGCTCCAGGAGATTCCTTCGCTTCTGGCTGGGAGCCAATCATTTCCAGTTCAGAGCCCTACCCTTCAGTCTCACCACAGGCCCCCAGGTTATTTACCAAGGTTATGGCAGTCCTAGCGGCTCACCTGAGACTTCAGGGAATTCAGGTGTTTCCTTACCTAGACGATAGGTTCCTCACTGCTGCCACCAAGCTTCTCTTTGCATCTTGCAGTCAATCTAGGGATTACCATCAACATCTCCAAGTCCCGCTGGTACCCGACACAGACCTTGGAATTCATATGGGCACAGTTGGACATGCTACAATTGCAAGTTTTTCTCACTTGGGCCAGGGTCCAGAACCTACGGGCCCATGTGTCAGTGATCCTCTGCCCCAGGACGCCAATGGCGAGCGATGTTCTCCGAGCCCTAGGCTCCATGGCTGCAGCAATTTAAATTCTTCCATATGCGCACCTTCACATGAGGATGCTTCAGTGGACCCTGGCAGTTCAGTGGTCTTGGTTAGACGTCCCCATGGACTACCCAATACGAATCAGCAGAGCCTGCAAGATTTCTCTTCTTTGGTGGCTCCAATCACTGGAAATCTTGGCAGGTTGTCCCTTCTTAACCCTAGCCCAAGCCACAGTGACCATAGATGCCTCCCAGCTCAGGTGGGGGGGGGGGGCACTTTTGAGAATGACGGTCCAAGGTACATGGTCCCAGACAAAGACCAAATTGCACATCAATGTTTTGGATATGAGGGCAGTGCTTTTAGCGTTGCAAGCTTTTCAAGCTGTTCCCTGGGGGACGGTTGCAGTTCAGTCAGACAAACATGTCTTTTGTCTGGTACATCAACAGACAAGGGACCAGATCTTACCCTCTCTACTGTGAGGCCTTGAGAGTGTGGGAGTGGACAATCTCCACCAGTTGGTTTCTGATTGCAATTTACATCCTGGGGCGCTCCAACATTTTAGTTGACAGATTGAGAAGGGCTATTCTAATGCCATACGAGTGGTCTCTGAAACGGTCAGTAGCGGAGGAGATCTTCCTCGCGTGGGGTCACCCTTGCTACGATCTCTTCGCATCTCCTTCAAACGTGAAGTGCAGCGAGTTCTTTGCTCTGATCCCCTCACCAGGGGACTCCCCCAGAGAGACTTTCATCCATGCTTGGCCTCCCAGGTTACTGTATGCCTATCCCCGCTACCTCTCATTTTGAAGTTCCTTCAGAAAGCTTACCGACTGGGGTGCAAAGTGATCCTCTTTGCCCTGTTCTGGCCTCAAGTGTGGTTCCCCTTCCTCTGGTCTCATGCTCTAACTTCTCCATGGATTCTGGATCCCTGCCCGGATCTCATCTCTCTCATCCCTCTGGCATCAATCCGCCCGATCTAGGCAGCCTCAAGCTGAGTGGTTGCTCCAGTTCTCTTGATCGCTAGGACTCCCGGTCAATCATCTTCAGTAATGAATAATTTGCTGGCATCCTACAAAGCTTCCGCTAGGAAAGTTTATTGCAGCAAATGGAAGCTCTTCTCTATTTGGGCTTCTCGGAGAAACCTAGGTTGATTTACAGTCCTGGTTCCTGCAGTGTTGGAGTTTTTGTCCTATATTTTCCAACAAGGGGCTAGTTCCTCTACAGTGAAAGTACAACTGGCAGCCATATCTAATTTTCATGTCAGCGAAAATCTGAATGCACTGACCTATCTCAGATTGTGCAAGGCCTTTCTAAAAGGTGCTTTTCTTTTGCGTTCCCCGGTAAAGGATTCTGTCCCTCCTTGGGACCTTACCCTAGTTCTACAGACGATGGCACCCCCATTCAAACCAGCAGCGTCAGTAGATTTGAAATTCCTGTCCTGGAAGACAGCTTTTCTAGTGGCCATTACCTCTGCTAGAAGGGTTTCTGAGATCTAAGCTTCGCCTGCCGTGCCCCCTTTACTTGATCTTTCATAAAGACAGGGTTTTGCTTTGTACAAACCCTTCTTTCTTACTGAAAGTCGCTTCTCAGTCTAATATTAACCAGATGATTAATCTGCCTGTTTTTTTCCAAATTTCCAGACGAAGGGTGAATATAAGCTGCATTTGCTAGATGTTCATAGACAGCTTCATTTCTATTTGCACAGGACTAAACAATTCCATAAGTCTGACCAATTATCCGTGTCCTTTTCCAGACCCTTTTGGGCAAGGCCATTTCCAAGGTCTCCTTAGCTTGATGGATTACACAATGTATACTGCAAGTCTGTAGGGATAAAGGCCTATCCCCACCTGGTCCTATTAAAGCTCATTCTACCAGATCGGTGGCAACTTCTGCCTTTTGGTCTAGGGTTTCTCTGGATGATATCTGCACAGCAGCGACCTGGGCAAGGTCGCATACATTTATTTCTCATAAGTTGGATTTGATCTTTAGAGGAAGAGCATCCTTTGGCTCTGCAGTGCTCAGGAATATCCTTCCATGAGGGCCTCCCAGGCGTTTTGGTAGCTGGGGAACTCTGTCCCACAGGTTGCAGATAAATGAAGTTAACTACTTCAGATAAAGAAGTTATGTACTCACCATAACGTTCCATCTGAGTAGTTGTACTTCATTTTCTGCAACTGTCTCTCCCTCCTTCCCTCGAACCTGTTCTAGGTTAGTGTTACTGAGTTGCTAATAGTTTGATTAGTTGCAAACTCAATCTGAGGGAATATAGGAGATGTGAGGGATTATAGGTAAGGGGAGGAGCTTGGAGCAGATGCTTGATAAAATTTTGCAGGCTCGGATCCGGTATGGATCCGAATACCCACAGGTTGCAGAAAAAATAAAGTATAGCTACTCAGATGGAGCGTTATGGTGAGTAAATAACTTTATTTTTACAAGAAGCAGAAGAAATGTGGTCCAAAATCAAGGGTGTTTTGCAAAACTAAGTTCAGCTGACAGGTATGCATACACACCACCACCATGGCACCACACCACCACCATGGCAATGTACTCTTAAAGCTCTCAACTTCTTGTTTGTATTCATGTGCAGATAGTTGTGCCATCATACCCAGCATTTATATGTCAAGAATGTGGGACAAAGCCACAAATGGGAGGACAAAGACCAGCAGACCAGATTTTAAATATTGATTTTATATACTTAGAGAACTGCTAGAATAGTAAGAGCTGGTTCGAGGTGAATGAGAGCATTCCATTAGTGCAAGGTTTGTGTCAACTACAAGTTTAGGCGGTACAGTAGTCTAGATGAAGGTACTAAAGGCGGATATATCTCTATATTGGAGGGGAAAGAAAGTCTCATTTAATGATAACTTACTATTATCAAAACCCCATATCTTGTAGCTGTGTATAGGACCCTTTCTGCCCCCTCTCATCCCTTACCTCCTGCCTTACTAGTATGAAGTCCTTATGCACTAAGCCAATCATCATCCTCCTAAGACACTTAAGCCACCCCTCGATTAACTGAAACCTATACAGTCTGAAACATGTATGGCCAGCAATTTCTGTACATCATCAGTACGAGCTCTGTACAAGCTAGTCCACAGCCAACAAGGGACAATATAATCCTGTACTTTGTCTTTATCAGTATGTGACAGCTTTGCTTGCCATCTGTTAATCTGCTAAAACATGACTTTAGTACATTTAACCCCCCGCCACCACCACTGCTCGTGCAGAATCCTTTCCAGCCAAATTTTGCGCATGTGGAAATAGTTGCACACTCTTCTGTAAATACAATGCTAAATTTAAGGATAAACCTGTATGATGCAACTCACATATAATACGTTTCATGCAAAAAAATAAATTTAACTTGTTAGATGATAATTAAGGTTTTGCTAAACTTAATAGCAAACTCTGGACTCTGACCAAATCAATCGGTCAAATATGAAGTAAAAATAGCCAGGCAAGTGATAAATAGTTAAAGGCAGCTCTTATGTTACAGACTGCAGAAGCTGTGTACAGTACTCTAGAGCTATTAAGTATCACGTGTTCAAATACAGAGGTCTTAGCCAATTTAGTATCGGACATAGTTTAACTCAAACTTTACAGACACGCCCATCTCTCATATTTTCCCAGATCACTTTCCTGCACCTATACCACCTCCTCAAAATCTCCCCAAGAGCAAGATAAAGGCAGTATCCAGGGCCCAAGCACTGCTGTCATGGAGCCCAGTAACGTACCAGACTGCCTACTGATCAGTTTGAAACAGATCTTGTCAGACCCCAACAGAACTTGTGCAGTATCAGCCTCCAAGTAGGCTTTCTGCCATATGAATGGACAGCAGTTTTCATTCTCTTTTAGAAAGATGGGGCTTTAACTGACCCAGGTAATAAAGCTGTTAGGCTATTGAAAGGTTCATTGTAGAATTGATAATTAAGGACATGGGCAGCTTGCTTAGCCTGGTTGAATTCTTTGAGAAGGATACTGAAGCAGTGGATGAGGGTAGATCAGTACACACCACATAGCTTGCAAAAGCATTAAGCACTATCCCACATTCAGGCATTCTAGGTAAGCTCTCACAGATAACTGTACACCCGAATGTTAGTCATTTGATAGGAAATTGGCTCAAATAGAACCCCAGAAAGTAGAATGGGCAGCTCTAACTCCTCCAAAATACTTGTCAGTAGTAGTGTACCCAAGGGACACTCCTCTTTAACGTGTACTTATCAGATGTGCAAACAAAAAAGGGTGCATGGCTAATCTTTTCACAGATGACTAAACTTTGTGCCATCATAATCTCTATAGAGGACATCAAGATACTTCAAGAGTTTTGGTTGGTTCTTTCCCAAAGAAATAGTTGGTGTCAGGACCATAGACTAAAATTAAATGCCATGAAATGTATAATAGTATCCTTCAACAAGAATGGCCACCTTTGTTACCATCACCCCCACCCCCCACCCCCAGTGTTGATCCCATAGTCTGGGAATTTTTAAGCCTCTGCTTAGTTTAGCAGAAGCATATCAGCGTCAAGCAGGAATCTAAGTCAAACCAGAAGTAGATAAATGTAAGGCAGCAGCTGAATGTGCCAAAAAAAAAAAAAATGAACATAAGGTGAAGGATCAGATGCGAAGACAAGAAATGAGGAAAATGGATACGTATAGTATAGGAATCTGTTGGAGCAACCCTGTGTTGATCAAGATTAGACACAGGAATGGTTAGAGAGGTGAATTTAAAACAAAAGATGAAAGGTTAATATTGGTGGCCCACGATATTGGACTTGCGTACACGTTGGTTTACAAAGTCCATTGAACATGTGGAAGAAATGGACAAATGTAGGTTTTGTAAAACAGAACTGGAAACCATTGCACATCTTGTAGCTGGTTGTGATATACTAATGGCAGAAGTATTGTATACTGAAAGGCATAATAATGTGGCAAGACTGTTGCATTGGGGAGTGTGCAAACATGATGGTATTGAAGTGGTTGAAAAACCTTGGAAACATGAGCCACAAAAGCATCATAGAAAATGTTTGTATCACATGGGATCACCCACTGCCAGCAGTTAAAATTGTTGCGAGAAAACCAGATATATAGTGGTCCATGAAAAGAAGACCGAAGTAGCATTGATTATTGAAATTGCTTCATCCAGTGACTACAGTGTCTTATGTACAGAAAGACCCAAAGTAATAGCTGGATTTGCTGGCAGTAACAAGGGCAATGTGGAATAAGGATACCCAGACAGTCCCATTAGTAGTAGGGGCAACAGGTCTTATAAAGAAGTTACAATCATAATTGTATGTTACCCGTACATGCAACTCAATACAAATTGCAGTAGTCATTACTGAGCACATTGCTGGTACTATGAAGATCACTTTTGGCTAGCATCAAAGATTGAAACAGTATTAATTTCATGAACTTTAATCGTACTTTGACTTAAGAATGTGGCCCATTCCCATCATGGTATTAGAAACCCAAAAACTTGGAGAAATTTATTAAAAAAAAAGGAGGGGGGGCTAAATAACTACCATGGGAATGTAAGGCTAGGCTTCTTAATTCCCAAGTAATCAATAGCCTACCTGTAAACCTATAAGGTTTTCTTAAAATTTGCAGATTCACCAGTTAGGATTGTGCAGCAGATCAAAGTAAAGGTTTTGGAGGATTCTCCTGAATTGCAACTTAAATCACAAGGTGTTTAAGTGAATTGACGTTTCCTGAGCATTAATCTATCTTCATGTGGTGTTTGTTTTGACATCCTGTTGCCTCAAATTAAGTGATCTGCAGGCCTTAAGACAAAGGTGGATACACTGTACAGATCCCAAATGTGCTACTGTAAACTTGCTTGTGAATTAGATATGGTCATAGTATAGCTACCACTTCAGATCCTTGCTGAAAAGAAGCCACCAGCCCAAGGGAACTTAAACTATCAACAAAGGATAAATAGGAGGCCTCCATTTTAGGCAAGGATTAGATTTCGATTACATAACTAAGTATGCTGTCAAAGCTGCTGCATATCTTCTCTGAAATCTGAAGCATATTTCTGGCCTTTTTTCCATTGCTTTCTGACAGCAGAAGTGCATCGTTTTGGAACTGAGGAAGAGAATCATTTTGCAGCTGAATCGTTGTCTGTTACAGAAGCTACTACTGTAGGTTGTCCATATGGTCCATTTTATCCGCATCTCTTAGTTCATTGACTTTCATAGTTTGTATGGCAACACATGTTTGCACTTGGAGTGTAGGTTTATAAAAGTGCTTCAGTGGATGAGTAATTAGTGATTTTACATGGTGATTGGTTGTCTTCTGCTTCTGATCATGCACTGTGATCTGTCAGTGCTTATTCCAGCTTTTTTTTTTTTTTTTTTTTTTTTTTTTTTAAGCAGTTCTAAGTGGCACCTCTCATCAGTGTCTTAATGACATTTGCCTTGGTGTATAAAAATGCCGCATCTGCATATGCTTTCTTAGGTGATGATTGTGTGGGTCACTGTTGCAGTCATTTCATTAGGGAGTCGATCCCAAGCTGAGTTTGAAGTTTGGCTTAACTTTCAGAGCGGAGTACTTGAACCCAAAGCCTAGCTGACATCACAGTGGCATCATACCACACAATCTTTTAGTTCTTTCTTGATCGGAATGTGACATACTGCTTGTACAATGTCAGTGCAGGCCTACGATTAAGAAAGGAATCGGGCGCCCCATTGTTGTACCTTCTGTCCTTTTATAGCAAAATTGTATTGTGGCCTTCCTTCTGAAGTTCTGTGGTTTAGTGGACATCTGGGGAGTAAACCCTAAACAGAAGTGTAAGGAATGTCCACCTTAAGCAAAACTAGCATGTGTTCCTGCATATGTAAGATTCCTCAAAGATTTGACTTGGCCTTTTTGCACTATGTAGGACTAGAGCATGCAATTTCCAATTTAGATTTGCCAGGGTTTCATCTGAAGACTATTAACTAATTACAGCTTAACAAGTGCGCTAGTTTGTTCTGTAGTTATATCCTACTGACTCCTCTAGGTGTCGGATATTGGTTGCCCATATTTGCATCATAGATCCTAAACATGTTGCATAAATACACTTTAAGATTTCATGTTAAAGGTTGCAAGATGGCAAACACAACTTTGATTTCTGACTAATGCAGCTAAAGAAAATGTGAATATTTGTATTGTAGTAATTTTCAAATCTATTTCATAAGATCAAAAGACAATATGTTCAAATTTGAGAAGATCAAGTATCAGGTTGTCTGTGGAGCTGGCATTTATTTGGGGTTGGATGCCATTTTCCTGGTGTGGAGTGATCTCTGAGTTAGTATGTATAAATAGGCAGGGGGGGTTGGGGCAGTGCAGGAGTTCTTGCCCCCTGTCCTCTGCAAAAATGCTGTTTTTCTATGATGCCAGCTTTCAGAAGAGATCTACATTTGGGGCCCCAGATGCTGAGACCAGGTTTTAGTGAAAGAGAAATGCGTCAACCATAACCTTGTTTAAAAAAAAAAAAAAAAATATATATATATATATATATATATATATATATATATATATATATATGTGTGTGTGTGTGTGCATGTATATGTATATATATATATATATATATATATATATATGTGTGTGTGTGTGTGTGCATGTATATGTATATATATATATATATATATATATATATATATGTGCATGTATATGTGTATATATATGTGTGTGTATATGTACATATATATATATATATGTGTGTGTGTGTGTGTGTGTATATGTATATATATATATATATATATGTATATATATATATATATATATATATATATATATGTATATATCTATATATATAAATACGGTCCAGACTTTGACTTTGGTTCATAGGTAGGTACTAGGCTATCGGCCCAAGGGCCTACGTAAGCCTAGCCAACAAGGTTCCCTGGCTTACACCACCCAAGAAAGTAATTTTCCTGTGCCACTGTCGAGCAGAGAGACAGAAGGGATCCCTGGGGTGTATTTCCCATTTCCTATCCACTTACCAAGATTTTTCTTGGGGTGCTAATGAAGAACTTTGCTTGACATAGTTGGGTAGCCTGTTCCAGGGTATGGGAAGTCTCTGGGACAGGAATCTATCCCTCCAACATATCCTGTTTATTGTAGTGACAAGGTTTAGGTCCCTAGAGCGTGTAGCTCGGAGGGAGTGGGATTTCTTTGGATGCAGCATGTCCAACAGCTCTGGGTTTGACATAGCTTTATATGTTAGGCAGAGATCACCTCGGAGTAGGCGATATGCTATAGAGTAAAGCTGGAGTTTTTTGAGGCGGTCAGTGTAGGGCATTTGTTTGAGGCCAGTAATCCTCTTTGTGAGGTACTTTTGTGACTTTTCCAGCTGCTGCACATGTCTTGTGAGGTGCATTCCAAAAGGGGTGTTGTACTCTACTCGACACTCATTAGATCCATTATAGAGGGGAACAATGACCTCTCTTTTCCTGGATGAGAACCCTTTTATGATGAGATGTGCCACGTAGAAGGACTTCCTGATTACTGTGGTGATGTGACTATCAAAGGAGAGACTACTGTCCACCTGTTTCCAAAGGTCTTATCACACATTCGTGGTTAAGTAGAGTGCTGCCTATGTGGTAGTTCATGGGTACAGAGTTTTTACCAAAGGGGATGACACTGCTATTTTTGGCATTGAGCTTGAGGCCATGGCTCTAACACCAGGCATCTGTCTCAGCGAGGCCCTTCTGTAGGATGTCCACATAATTTGGGGACTTGACTATGGCTCCTAGTTTGCAGTCATCTGCGAAGTTAGTTAGCCAGAGGCCTTCTGTGTTAGCCTGTACTTCAGAGAAATAGATACCAAACAGGAGAGGTCCCAGGAAGGAACCCTGTGGTACTCCACTTGTCACTGCTTTGAGGTCAGATTTGGAGTCTGCAACTTTTACAGTGTGGGTTCTGTCATTGAGCCATTTGGCAACCTATCTTGTGACACACGGATTTATAACTAGTTTAGTGAGTTTAGCTATAATTCCAGAATGGGGGATGGTGTCGAAAGCCGTGGCGAGGTCAAGATAGACTGTGTGAACCACCTTACCCTCATCTACGGCTTTGGTGACTGCCTCAAAGAAGTTGATCAGGTTCAGGAGGCATGATCTGCCTTTCACATACCTGAACTGGGTGGGATCCAGAGTTTGGAGGTTACCAATGTCTTTGTTTGAGTTCCATGATACATTCCATGGCCTAGCAGACCAGGCTCATCAGGCTAATAGGTCGATAGTTCCTGGGATCAGTGGTGGCTCCCCCTTTGTGGAATGGGGTAACTCTTGCTGTGCGCCATTCAATGGGCACAAAGCCTGATGCGAGGTTATTATTGAACATGGTGCTTAAGTGTGGAGCCAGTTAGTTCTGAAGTTCGTGTAAAACGCAGCCTGGGATGTTGTCTGGTTTCATGGATGCTGTGTGTTTGGCTTTAGAGAGTGCAGCTTTTACCTGCGTAGTTGTGATTACAGGGAGTCTGCATTCTTCCTGTATAGATATGGGCCCTTTAGGGAGTGGGTGGGGGTAAAGTTAGCAAGGATGTTGGCAATATCAGTTGGTTTTGTAATTTTCGTGCCTTTGTGCTGCATCTCAGAGCAGATGTCCTTCAAGAATGCAACTGCAGTCCTGACATATGGGTTGTCCTGCCTCAGGCAGCCCTTCGGTTGGCCGGATTCCAAAGTCTGGGTCCGGCGTCGGCTGATGTTGCCTCCTCCCCAACGTCAGAGCGGCTGGGGTATAAAGGCTTCAGCCGACGCCATCTTCTCCAGTCTTTATTGCCGCGCGGTGCCCGAAGCAGAAGCAGTTCGCAAGTGCCGGTCGGTCAGCTCCTGTGTTTTCAGTTACCGAAGTCATCTAAAAAGCTAAGTACCCCGTTGGGGAACATTTTTTCTTGCCTCAGCCGATGTCAGAACAAGTTGAGAAAGTTAATAATTGTTTGTCTTGTGGTAAACAAATACCTCATAAGGACTTCCATTCTTGCTGCCTCCCTTGCCTGGGCCCAGACCACGACATCTCGGCCTGTGCTTGCTTTAATAAGCGCACTCTCAGGCGCCGGGCAGAATTTGCTGAAAACTTTTTTGGTGAATCCTACGCTTACATCATGCCATCGGAACAACCGACAGCACCAACTACCAAAAACCGTAAGGACCGGGACCGACACCCTCGGCCCGCGTCTTCCACCGATACTACTCCTAAGCCCTCCGCGAGTGCTTCGGTCCCTTCGGAAGCGATTATTCAACCGCTCCAGGCCGACGACACCGCATTAACACGCTCTTCGGTCTCGGAGACTCCACCGGTGCCGGTTGTTGATTTTCCTCCAGAAACTGAAGTTCTCGATCTACCCGACACCATTCCTGTTGACAAGGTTACCCCTGCACGTGGGGCAGCTAGGACTCCTGTATCCATGTCCATCAAGGCCTTTGCACGTGCTAAGTCCGCCAGCCAAGCCAAGGCCCATCCTAAGCCTACCTCACAGGCCCCTTCTTCTGATAGACAGATAATGTCTCATGCTGCAGATCTAATCTCTCTTATCAGGGGATCTCAGCCCCATCCAGACAGAGGTTCTCAGCCACCTGCAGAAAAAAGGCCTAGAACCGAGTAGGCCGACAACCTCTCTTCAGATGAAGCCTCTGGGGTTTCAGAGCATTCAGATACCCAAGAAGAATTCTTCCAAGCCTATGAAGACTCTGATGCTGAGGAATCCATTCCCTTTGCCTCTCCTCCGGAGGATTTTTCTTTCGGTGAAGTCCTCCACTCCATGAGGGAACATTTTAAGTGGCAAGGTCAGGAATTCTCTGATTCTAGGAAAAGGCTCCGTACCTTCCTCAAATTACCCCAGCACAGGCCTTTGGCTATCCCTCCAGTTTTGGATGTCCTGGATGATGTATTCTCAGACTTCAGTGCTTCCCCTGATTCTCTCTCCAGCACCTGTCAAGCCAGACAGATATTACAGGGTCCCTGACACTCGCAAGCATTTCTTTAAGGCCCAATCTATGGATCTAGAAACTATTTCACAGGGCCCCAAAGGAGTGGCTTCTACCTCTGCCACAAATCCACTACCAGCTGACAGGGAAGCAAGGTCCCCTGGAGAGATGGGGTAAAAAAGTTTATACCTGTACCACCCTTGTCATGAGGTCACTTAACTGCCTTTTTCATATGTTTAAGTACCAGGATTATTTACTGGATGATTTGCAGAAAAAGCTAGCCTCTCCTGAGCCTATAGATAGAAAGGCATTGCAGGATTTGGTTCATAATTCTCAGCAGGTTAGCAACCATTTTCTTCAGTGTGGTTATGATGCATTGGAGGCTTCATGTAGGGCAGCTGTGACAGGGGCCGTTATCCGTAGACATGCTTGGTTGAAAGAGCAGCCACTGGCGGATCATGTTAAAGTAAAGCTCCTGGACGCACCTCTGGATAAACAGAAGCTTTTTGGTGCTAATGCTCAGGATGTGTTTAAGTCTATTGAGGAGAAGGCAAAATCAGTACAGACAGTAAAAGATTTCCTCCAGGTTCAGCCACCCAGATTCAGCAGGAATTGGCCTTCAAAGAATTGGTCCTTTCCAGACTTGGACAAATTTCAAAGGGGAAAGAACAGGCGTGCACGAGGTAGAGAGCAATACCGAGGCTCCTACAGGGGCCGCCAGTGGCAACCTCAAAATCAAAGAAGTGGCACAGGTACTTCACCTGCACCACAGGGACAATCACAATGACTTACCTATCACTCCGCCTACCAAGGCTCAAAGAGAAGCACCTTTAGGCGGAAAATTATCTCTATTCTCAAAAAACTGGCACATTATAACAAAAGACAATTGGATTCTGGACATAATAGACAGAGGTTACAAGTTCCACTTCCATACTTTACCAACAGGATAAGGCATGCCAAACCTGCCACAAAATCAAAGGGCAGAGGCACTCAGAGAAGTCTCAAAGCTGTTACAAATAAAAGCAATAGAGAAGGTTCCTCCTCAGGAACAAGGCAAGGGATTTTACTCAAGACTGTTCCTTGTTCCAAGAAAAGAAAAGCAATGGAGGCCAATTTTGGACTTGTCCGTACTAAATACTTTTCTCATGGTGCCAAAATTCAAGATGCTGACGTTACAGCAACTTCTTCCCATGTTGGGCAAGGGGTCTTGGCTGGTTACTCTGGACCTCAAGGAGGCATACCTGCATGTCCCTATCAGACACAGTTGCAGAAGATACCTCAGATTTCTTGCAGGAACAGAGCATTATCAATTCTCAGCATTGCTGTTTGGCTTATCTACTGCACCCAGAGTATTCACGAAATGCCTGGCATCAGTAGTGGCACACTGCAGACTCCAGGGGATTCAAATATACCCTTACCTGGACGACTGCCTCATACAAGCAGACAGCAAACAAACCTTGACAAAACACTTGGATTATGTCATTCAGTTGCTACAGGCTTTGGGATACACAGTCAACATTCAAAAATCAAGACTACTGCCATCCCAAGAGATTATTTTTCTAGGAGCAAAGCTGAACACACAGCTACAAATGACCTTTCTCACAGAGGAGAAACAAGAGCATTTGACAGACTACTTCAAAAGCCTAGCAAAACTAACCCACCTGACCGCAAGGAAGGCCCTGCAGGCCCTGGGGTTCATGGCGTCTTGCATTCTTCTAATCCCTCTGGCCAAGACTACACACGAGAAAGCTACAATGGTACCTCAAAAGCTTGTGGTCTCAACACAGCCACAACCTAGAACACATAATTCCTCTCATACCATGCCTGCAAAGGGAATTTTTATGGTGGGCTCAAGCAAGTCACTTAAACGAAGGCATGCCTTTCAACAAAGCTCCAACAAGTCAAACTATTACAACAGATGCCTCAGACCATGGATGGGGGGGCGCACATGGACGGCAGATGCATTCAAGGGCAATGGACTCCCATGGAAATGCATCAGCACATAAATCAAAAAGAGATGTTGGCAGTGATACATGCAATAGAAGCCTTTGGAAACTCTTCAGCAAGGCCATCTGCTAATAAGGACAGACAACACCACTGTCATGTGGTACATAAACAAACAAGGGGGCACTCATTCCTACCCCCTCTGCAGACTAACAATGACTCTTTGGGAAAAGTCCCTGAAACTGAACATCTACTTGCAATCCCAGTTTGTTCCGGGCAAGGACAATGTTCTGGCAGACAGGTTGAGCAGAAATTTCTTGGATCCACACGAATGGATGCTGCACCCACGCATTTTCTCACAAATAACTGCATGGGGAAGACCAGACATAGACCTCTTTGCATCTGCTCTCAATCATCATCTGAAAAGGTTTTGCACAAGGATTTACCATCCTCTAGCTTGGAAAACGGATGCTCTTTCCTTCAGTTGGAATGCCCTAACAATTTATGCATTCCCACCCCTACCCTTAATCACCAAGGTGTTACTGGAGATCAAGGCAGAACAACCAAGAGGAATCTTGATAGCTCCAGACTGGCGAAGGCAACACTGGTACCCACTGCTTCTGAGCATTACTCACACCAAACCGTGGCCCTTGCCTCAATGGCCTCAGCTCCTGACTCAGCACAACTACAAGACTGTTCATCCGAAGCTGCAAACCTTAAAGCTGACAGCTTGGAGAGTTCCATGACTGGGATCCATGACTCCCTCTCCAAAGAAGTACAGGAAATTTTGTTGGAGGCACGCAGACCTTCCACCAGAAAAACCTATTCGGCCAAATGGAAGAGATTCACCATCTGGAATGTCAACAAGGGCCAGGATGCATCCCTGATGAGCATACCTCTGATATTAGAATACTTGGCAGAAATGTTTCACAGTGGCCTTTCATACTCTTCCATAAAAATCCACGCTTCAGCTATCTCAGCACATTACAACTGTGATCCACCTGTGTTTTCGCATCCTTTGCTAAGACAGTTTCTAAGGGGTATAAAGAATATCAAACCTCCAAGGAAACAACCAATTCCTGCATGGGACCTCAATTACGTCTTAGAAAAATTAACTCTGCCTCCTTTTGAACCAGCAGCATCTTCAGAAATGCAATTCCTATCTTGGAAAACAGTTTTCTTGTTGGCAGTCACCTCAGCAAGAAGAGTCTCGGAGATACAGGCCCTCATGGCAGTTCCTCCTTTCCTCATCTTTCATCAGGACAGAGTTTCTCTTAGGACCAATCCTTCCTTCATGCCTAAGGTGATATCTAGAGTGTCTCTAAATCAAGCAATTCTCCTGCCTACTTTCTTTCCTAACCCTCAAAACAAAGGGGAAAGCTGTTGCATACTTTAGACATTCACAGGCAACTACGCTACTACTTGGACAGAACAAAGTCTACCAGGAAGTCTGACCAACTGTTCGTAGCCTATGCTGCTTGGGCACAAGGAAAGGCAGTCACCAAGCAAACTATCTCAAAATGGATTGGACACTGCATCAGATTCTGTTATTCTTTCCGTGGAAAAAGTGTGCCAGTCAATATTAGACCACACTCCACCAGAGCTATGGCCACATCCACAGCTTTTCTAAGAGGAGTGGCTACAAAAGATATTCTAGAGGCTGCTACATGGAGCTCCGTTCATACATTTACCAGACACTACAACCTGTCATTATACTCCAGATCCCGTGCAGGCTTTGCTTCGGCAGTCCTGCAGGGCCTTCTAGCTACACCATCTCTTGCTTAGTCCTACCACCCCCAGCTTGGCTATGGTATTCAACCCATATGTCAGGACTGCAGTTGCATTCTTGAAGGACATAGTACAGTTTTGTACCTACCATAAATGTAGATGTCCGATAAATATGCAACTGCAGTCAGGTTTTCCCTCCCTCCTACCCCTCTGTTTTTTCCCTTGGGTCCATTTCCCCCCTTTTTCCCTATAAACTGGGGATATCTGTTATGGTGTATCTGTTTATTACTGTTGTGCATTTCTGTATTTTTGTTTATCCATTCACAAAAATTTAGCCTTCCTTGGAGGGCACCTGGCATCTGGGGCAAGAAACACTGAAGAAGATGGCGTCGGCTGATGCCTTTATACCCCAGCCGCTCTGACGTCGGGGAGGAGGCGACATCAGCCGACGCCGGACCCAGACTTTGGAATCCGGCCGACCGAAGGGCTGCCTGAGGCAGGACAACCCATATGTCAGGACTGCAGTTGCATGTCTCTCGGACATCTACATTTATGGTAGGTACAAAACTGTACTATCTGGGTGTTGCCATTGAGATTCTTCACATAGCTATAGAATGCTTTGTGGTTGTCCTTAGAATTAGTAGCGATTTTGTTTCGTAGCTAGTTTTGGAGGATCTTATAAGGGATCTCAGCTTCTTACTGAGGCTGACAAGGGAGCTCCTCCACTCATGGGATTTTACTCTCTTTTGCAACAGTTCCTTCCTTCTGTTGTACAGTTTGTTTATGGCAGTTGACCAGCAGATTGGCTTCCTTTTTTTGGAGGACAGCATCTTGGTTCTGTTTGGGATAGCACGATCCATGCACTCGTTTAAGTGCTTATACAGTGCATTTGTGTAGGATTCAGCAGTTGTAACTGTATTGTCCATCTGCATGGGTGTCATGATGTTCACCACTTCTGTCTTAAGAAGCATGAAGTTGGCTTTGGAGATATTTTTTACCATGGTTTCCTTAAAGGGGACGGGATGTGGATATCAAGGGTGATTAGCTTATGGTCTTATTGGACCAATGAGGAGTTGACTTCAGGTGTGGAATACTGGTCACTCATGTTAGTAATGACTAGGTCTAGGATATTGTTGCCCCTGGTGGGGGTGTGGGTAAGTTGATCCAGGGCATTGGAGTTTATGAATTCCAGAATGCGTTGAGCTAAGGAGTTGGTACACAAGTAGTTTTCCCAGTTAATGGTGGAGTAGTTGAAGTCGCCCATTATTAGGGTGTTTTGTTGAACCCTAATATTTTCCAGTACATCAAGAAAAGAGGAGTGGGAATCCTGGGGCATGGTGAGGGATCTGTAGCAAGCTACAATTTGGATTGCAGTTTTGCCCAGTTAGTTGCACTTGGATAACCTCGGGTGCATTATGCTGAGCAACTAGCCTGGAGGTGTGGATATCCTTAATGAATATGGACACACCTCTTCCATTGGTGTTTCAGTCCAGGTTACATGGCCGAAATGTGGTATGAGTTATAGCCTGGTAGTGCAGGGGTGCTCTCTGGAGCCTTGAACCAGGTCTCAGTCACTGCACAGATATCTATGTTCTCCATTTTAAGGAGTGCTTCTAGTGAGTGCATTTTAAGATTTAGACTTCTAGCATTGAGTAGTATTACCCTCAGTTTTTGCTTGCCTATTCCTGTTATGGTGGCAAATTTATTTGAAATTTGCCTAAAAAAGGCACTATAGGGGCAGCAAGATCCTTAGCCAGTGTCCAGAATCCCAGGGGCGACAGGTGCAGGCCATCTGTGGCAAAGCATCATTGTCTGTTGGCCATGTCATCCCAAGCAGACAGATACTGGATCCCCTTAGAATGACATCAGAAGCTTAGCCAATTGTTGAAGTCAGTCATTTTGTCCTTGTACTGCAGTGTCATTTCGGGCGATGACAGAATGCTACTCAGGGCTTTGGTCATACCTGCCTGGGCTACAAGATTGGGGAGCTCTTCCATGTCTCTCTTCATGTAGTCCAGGGAGGTATGTCTCAGGTCATTCACACCAACATGGACAATGACAGAGTCATATTTGTACTTGTGGAGTGTCCTGAGTGTGTGGGTTATGTGGCAGATCCTGGCACCTGACAGGCAGCTGACTGTAACCTTCTCCTTTTTTAGCCTGGTGAGTGGGACATCAGTGTGCCTGACTATAGAGTCACCTATGACTAGTGTGTTGGGTACGTTGTTTTGCCTTATTGGCTGTGGTTGAGTGGCTCACTGAGTCTGTGGGCTGTCATTTGGGTTGTGTTGGGAGATGGAGGTTGCTTGCATTTCTGCTTCGGAGGTCTCTGTTGCTTAGACAGATTCTTATTTGACAGTGTTTCTAGCTTCAACTGATTGGGATTACCATTCAAAAAATGAAACGTTTGGTGTTCCAACTTGCATTAAACTATAGTTCTAAAAGCCATCCAGTTTAATTTATCAGCTCTGTTTGGTTATCATCCCCTTGCTGCAGAAGAGTTCTTTGTGTGATGCCACTAAATCAGAAAAAAGGGGGAGCCATGGAACTGATCTGGCTAGCTGTCCACCACTGAGTTCCAGCTAATTAAGCAGAGCTGCAAAGGATCTACCCTAATGCCTCAGAGGACAATATTGAGAGGAACACGTATCCTTCATTTAGAGGCTTACCTGGTGTATTGCGGCTTCCTGTTAGAGGTGGCTCTGGAGGGGAATTGAGGCATTCCACTTGTTCTGGACCTGGCCTGTGTCTGATGGACTGGGTCTTGCTTCTGTCTTCTACCTCTGCGTTCTAGCACTTGTTACTAGTGTCCAAGGCGTGATCTGGGTTTGCACAGGGGGCCGCATTCACTGACCGAGAGTATTTAAGGAACCAACAGTGTTGGCATGGGAATATCCCAGTGTGGGGTGTGGAAAGTTGTGCCAGAGGGGGGTAGGAGAGATGTCATAGCTCCTCCTCCCCTTGTTCCTGTAGAGGTAGTTACCTGCCAGTCAACCTACCCAGTGTACTGAAAGGAGGTCAGATGTCAGTCCCAAGGGGAGCAGTTTAAATTCTGGCACTTTTTTCCTTTTGTTTGGGTGGTAAAATACATAGTAAACTAATACCAGAAATTGTACTAGCAATAAAGAAATGCGTTTTTTTAAGTGTTTATTGAACGTTTGACATTTAAGCATTATTACAGTCTGTGTGACTCAAAAGGAACAACTTAAACTGTAAATGAGAGCAGTCTTCAAGTGCTCTACAACCAGGCCAGGATTTTCCACAGCTGCTGCAAACAACACTCTCTTTTCAGAGCCACCTTCCCTCTGGTCTAGAAGCTCTGAAAATGTTATCAGGTGCTGACACTATCACAGCATTGAACATTAGAAAGAACACAGTACAGTTGTTTGATGCTTAATGTAACTGTAGACGTTTGATCGGAAACATATTTCCATTTTGCCATTCTGTGGTTAGCACGGTTAACCATCCTCCTCAGTTTGAGCTAGTATCTGGAGCCAGAGTGTTGGAGGTTCTTCTGACTATGCTTTTCTTTTTGGTGGGGGCTGCGCTACCTGGGATACTGATGCTCTTGTATCAACCTAGACTATGAAATATGATGGACAAAGAAACATTTTATGGACAAATATCCCTTTTATATTACCGATGTGATGTCCAAGTTGGGCGGGTGTCTACCTTTGAGGGCAAAGGTTTCAAAGCTCTGGAAGTCATGGGAGACAGTTTGCCCTTAAGTGTCAAAAGTCCCAACTACAAAACTGAGCATATTTGATTATGGGGAGTACCTAACACAGCTGTACTTCTCCCACCTGCTTCAGATGACCAGGGAGAGTTCTGTACTGCCTCCCGACCATATGAACCAGATGATGCAGTGTGAAGGATTTCTACAACACCCTGGAATATCCAAACTCAGACTAGAAGAAGATAGGACTGCTACTGTTTAGACACTGACTTTTTCTGAGTACATGCTAAAGCTTATAATGCAAACTAGAAGACCAAGTACAAAGAAACCATACCTAGTTAAATAGAAAAGCTTCATAAGGTGTCAATATGAGCCACCAAACAAAACCGGATGTGCTAGTGGTGGTTTAGTTGTAGTGAGCTGTTCTCATTTCAGGTTTAGCTTGTGTATCTGTGGAGATGCATCTCTGCTGTTTCTTCCTGCTCATCTTTAGACCTTCCACTAGTGTGCATAGTTTTACATTGTGTCTAGTCTCCAAAATAAGGGAGAAAATATCCTGCATTCCACTGACAGGCGTAGACCTATTACTAAGAACTAGGAAGTCAGATCAGCTATTTGTTTCTGTTGGAGAAAACTAACATTGTTAGGCAAGAAAACTGTTTAGCACTTTGCATATTTTTTTTGCTAAAGACCAATGGCAGGACTCTGGGTGGGGGATATCTGGCTGTATTCCACAAATGCAATACTGCTGTCACTGTCTTCTGAAAGAGACTAGTCTTTGGGATATTTTAGAAGCAGCCAATTGGTGCTGTCTTAACACCCGTATTGTCTGGTTGCAAAATCAAAGATGTGGACTGGATATGCTTTTGCAGCCACAAAAATATTCTCTAATCTTCATCTGAGCAGTGAGCCAACCAGCTCACCTGGATTAGACCAACTTTGGCAATCTGTGCAAGTTATGACTGTAGTAGTGAGCAATAGAAAACGGTCTGGTTTTGTAGGCAGCGTATTGTAATTGTGGATGTTTAAATCTGATCACAGTTTGATAATTTTCTCTCTCTCCGTCTCTTCTGTTTCTGTGTCAGTATGAGAAGCTTTAGGTGGGTACCCTTATACCCCTTTACACCTATAGCCTTGCTGACCATTTCTCCCTACCAAGATTTCCTAAGGAGTCCTTGAATTTTTCTCAGACTGCACCCGTACGGCAATTGAAACTAGCAGCCCTGGCTCTAGATCTAGTTTTGCCCTGTTTTTTTTTTGGGGGGGGGGGGGCAACAACTAAAGATGGTGTATTTCAATGCTGCTGATATACCAGGTACATGGAGATGTCTGAGTTTAGGTGATATCAGCCCAGCCGTGGGGGAAGTGTGCTGAACTGTGAAAAAATAAGCCTGGCAAGAGATACCTATAAGTTGCAATTGCAGCATTGACCTCACTCTCTGAAATGCTGTTAAGTTGCTACATAGGTGTAGTATGATGCCACCATGCTGCAAATGCACTTCAGTCAACAAAAGCCAAGAATGAGTATGCATATTAATTTGGATTTCCAGGGTTTAAAACCCACCTAAATATGCTGGAGGTGTAATTGAGTGTGCTGTAGTCTGTGAATTGAATAATGTGCTCACTAATAACTTGAGCAAACAAGTAGCATTGGTTTTGCTTGGATGTGTTTGTCATTGAAGGTGTTACCACAAAAGTTCTGAGGGAGTTAATGTAGCTAATGTCCCATAGCACTGATGTAAATGCAGTAACAGAATGAGGTGCTGTTTGTTATTGTAAGTTTTGAAATCTGCCTAAAGAGCTGTACTGCTGTTAGTATTGCCATTAGTAGTAGTAGTGTAAGACTTGAGAGTTGAGCACACTCTAGTATGTGCATTTTATACTTTACCTTTATGAAGATAATGTTAAGACCATAGGAATAAGTCTCTCATTCTTCTTAAAAAATATGTAGTGGATCATATAAACTATCTGTATGTTTTATATTATATTTATATGTATCTGCAAAGATCATAAGAAGTGTCTTCATCTTTGTAGGAAGCCCTGAGGTAGACCAGCCAAGACGTCAGTCTAAGAGGACTTGCCCATCTGCAGAGGAGTCTGAAATACTGCGAAAGAGATCAAGATGCGATGATCAGAGCCAGAAGGTGTGAAACTTTTTTTTTTAAGGGTGGTATGCAGCAAGAGTTCATGTATTAGATTTGATAAATGTTGAATGTTTGAAAGGCTTTATACTATACCCTCAAAGACCTTTTACAAGGGGAAAGATAATGACAGCTTTTCAGAAAAATACTGCGATACAGAATTCAAATTTTTGTTGTACAGTGTTTTAAAACATCTGTAATTTGCAACCGTAGTTTGTGGGAAGATGTGGCCGTTAGTTGCTTATGTAGGAAGTGCACCACTTTTGTCTGTACCTTTATTTTTTTTTTAATCCTACTGCATGACAGAACTGAAGGCTCCTGTAACTGTACAGAATAATCTCATTCATTCATTCAGTGAGATCAGGGTACACCCAGGGTGCTCGTTCTGAGGCTTCCACCTCTGGAGGTTGTCACTTATGTGCATTAGGAAGACGTTGAGGCTTGGGTGTTCATTTAAGTAGTTTATTGTACACAAATACATCGGGATGAATGGCAGGAACATCAAACTTAAACTGTCTGGCTACATACTTGCATCCCCACACTCTGGCTGCTCACTCAAAATGGCACTTTTGCTTGCACATTCTCATTACTTGTATGCATGTGCTGACTCACTGAAGAGCTTCTTAAAGGTATATTATGCACACTGATCTGCATCCTCCCTCTTTACTGAGCTATCTCATGTAAACAATAATATTTGAGTAGGCATGCAGTTATACAGACTAATAAAGAAAGTCTTGTCCAGGTTGCCGTGTATTTGGAAGTAGGTTTTGAGATGTGACCTGGTCTCGTGGCATAACAAGGTTGGGTTTAGCAACAGGGACAGTCACTGGGGAATGTTCTGTTTTTGAGGAGTTTCTCAGCTGGTGACAAACTTTTCACAAATCCGATACGAATAAAACCTTTTGATGTCGGCATTGTCACCATCTCCCCTTTTTGTGAAGAACGGAGCGGTTTGCTGGATTTGTCATAGTAAGTCTTTAGGACAAATGCTTTTACTGCTTTGTTGTTTTTAGCACTTAGAACCAATGCATTACTGTTGGTTGGTAGTGTGGTTCTGGTTTGTCTCTACATAAGTTTCTGGGCAGGTGAACCAAGATGATTATCACGAGAAATATTTTCAAGATTTAATAAGTTGAGAAAAGCATTGTCTGGATTTCTCTCTCCGCTGTTTTGCACTTTGAGCCAGTTTTAAACTTTGAGCTCTACAGGACTCTCATTAATCCAAACAGTACAAACAATCTCATTTTTTGCCCACAAGTCTACTGCATTAACTTGTTTCACCAAGCACAGACACATCAACATAAAAAGTAGGGTTGCAGCTTTCTAATTCATCAGTTTGCCACTTGGAATGTCTTCTTTTAATAAAAGAATGTGCTTTATTTGATTTACCAGACCTTTTGAAATGATTCCACTTATTCCAAGAATGACACTGCTGACTAAAAGCTATGCACTTTTCTCTTTTAGTTTGTGATTTCCATTACAATTACGACAGTTGGCTATAAAGCCAGGTGGGGGCACATGTTTTGACTTTGCTGACTCGCTCTTATGCTTCATTAAGCATGCCCTGGAATTTGCTGGAAAGACATTGAGTTTCCCAGGACTGCAGTAGCTGCCGTGTGCTTTAGGCCTCTTTATTTTAACCACATGCTGCATACCATCAGCGTGAGCTTTGCCACTTTGCTTTCCACAGCTATTCTTGTTTGTAAGCATACTTGTGTGCTTTTCTGTAAGCTGGTATATCTGACAAATTTCAATGGCCTTAATCAATGTTAAATCATTGCCTCAAAGCAAAGTCTCTCACTCTGCTCATTAATACCACACGCAAACCTGTCTTTTATCGACTTGTCTCTCAGTTCACCACATCTGCATGTTTTAGCCTCGTTTCTCAAGTCAGTTATATATGCTGCAAAAGTTTCACCAGACTTTTGATCCCTTGTGTAAAGTAAGTGCCTTTCCATTGTAATACTCATTTGGGGGTTACACATTTCTCTAAATTTACATTTTAAGCACTGTGGGTTTTCCATTTGTCAGCCACTACCACTGTATGGTGGTCTTCCCCCTCCCCTGCAAACACCGCAGGTGCATGCACCGATGAATGCTGTCTTTCATTGGCCTCTGAACCAGCTAAATTAAGCAGAGTAAATGCCATAGTATATGTGTCTGTCAGAAAAAAGCAGGGTTTGTGAAAGTATTGTATTCCTGCTCACACACCAATTTTCTGCAATGTTATCAAATGCAAGCTGTGCGGGTTGGCGAAATCCTTCTGCCATGCCCACAGATTATAGTAAAACACAATGCAAAATGGCCCTTGTAATTGTGTGAACATTCACACACAACAGGTACTTGTAATATTCAAATGCACAATAAACTCTTTGAAATACTGTACTCTTAAATATGCTTTGAAATACTGTACTTTGTGAAATATTCTTTGAAGCAACTTTACTTTGCAGAATAACTGCACTATAATACTGACTGTACACGCAAACACTTTGCATACTTCAGATACTTTGAAAAGGATTAGTTCAAAAATAGTTTCACATAGTGAAAAAAGTCCCTTCCTTTTTGTACATTTTATGCAATATATATAAATATGGTATCAAACATTTTCGTAATTTTGAATATTTATCAGTATGCTGAAGTTTCGGATATTTCGTTTAATAAGAAAGTCGTTTTGAGCTTTGAGTGGTTTGTTTTGTTTATAGCAAAATAAATTATTTAAGTAGGTTTTAGGACCTGGAATTTGTTTCTGATCTGTTTTGAGAATTGTTTGAGCAGTAGGGACTAAACACTCCTGTATATTCCTCCAACTTTAACCGCTTGCCTCATGGCTGTAACTCTGGCTCCCGTTCTGACACCATGTCGCTTTTCTAATGTGGATTAATAAGACGTTGAGGCTTGGGTGTTTAAGTAGTTTATCGTATACAAATACATCAGGATGAATGGCAGGAACATTAAACTTTAAAGAAGCAAACTGACTACATACTTGCATGCTCACACTCTGGCTGCCCCACTCAAAATAGCACTGTTGCTTGCACATGCTCATTACTCGTACACATGCTGACTCGCTGGAAAGCTTCTTAAAAGTATATTAGACACACTGATCTACAGAGGTGGTAGTAAATGGGACCAGCAGCAGCCCGCAGGGCAGGTGATGTCCGCAAAATCAGGGCTTCCATAGTCTTCTGTGGTGAACCCTTTCAGTGATCCTCGAGTTGCTCAGCTGTTCTGCTGTGGAGGCAGTCAAGGGTTGCTTAGCTCTTCATTTAAAAGCTTGGGGGCCATCACCTCAGACGAGTGTATGTTGAGAGTCATATCCAGAGGCTATACTGTTCCCTTGTTAGAATTTCCAAGGCTCCATCACAAACATCTTCCAAATGTTCCACCCTGTCAGAGACCGCAGGGAGTGGTAGAGATTCAGGAGCTATTGGCAACTGAGCCATCCAAGAGGTCCCACCAGATGAGTGAGGATCCTGGATGATCTTAAGGTTCTTTTTGGTACCAAAGAAAGAGCAAGGACTTCAGGCCAATTTTGGATTTGAGCAAATTGAACTCCTTTGTGAAGCAGACCAAATTCCAAATGATCACAGTGCAGTTCTTTCTACCTCAGCTGAAGGGATGATTGGATGTGCGTGGTAGACCTCAAGGTGCCTACCATCATATCAAGATAGATGCCCCAGGAAATTTCTTCTCTTCCAGCTGGGGGGGGGTCGATCATCAATTCAGAGCCCTCCCACTGGTCTTAACCCCCCCCTTCCTGATGTTCACCAAGTGCATGACTGTAGTTGCAGACTGGTTCCAGCTGCAGGGATTTCAGGTCTCTCCATGCATAGACTGCTGGCTGCTCACTGTTCCTATGAGTGTCCCTATTCCCAGACAGGGATACCTTATTCCAGTTATGTGGCCAGTTAGAGAAAATTGTCCATTTAGCTGAAGTTGAGCCTATAACATGTTCAGCCATTAGAATTCATAGGTTGTCACTTGGATACCATTGATCATATTGCCAAGCTGCAGAGTGATCCGGTCGTTAATCCCAGACAGTATTTGTACTTACCCTTGCAAATCCCCCAGCTCATGCGATTTCAGAATTCATAGGCTTCATTGTAGGTTCCATAGGGCTGTTCCCTTTAGTTTGGTATCACATAAGGGCTCTGCACAGTGCAGTGATCTTACTTGCCCCATCCAGTGGACTTTCCTGCAAGGTTGACAAAGGTGTGTCATGATCAGATTCATTAGTGGTTAGTCTCCCTTAGTGACCAGTGGGAGACCATTTGTTCTTCCTCATCCTATGGACATGGTCATCATGTATGACCCTATCAGGAGTGGGGAACATTTTGAAGGGAGGATGGTTCAAGGTTCCTGATCTTCTATGGAGGCCATTGTTCATATCAATATCCTGGGAATGAGGGCAGTCCTCCTTATATTGCAGGCCTTTCAGGATAGGCTCCTCAGTGGTGTGATTTTGATAGAGGGAAAATGCCCCTTTGTCTGGTATCTGACCAAGCAGGGCAGGAACACATTCTTATCTTTCTCAAGAGGCCATGAGGGTTTGACAGTGGGCAATATGTCATCTTGATGGTTTCTGATTGCAATGCCCATCCTGGGGAGGTTCAGCATTCTGGATGACAGTTTCAGCAGGAATATTCGTCCTCGTGAGTGGTCTCTGAATCAGAGAGTCGCAGCTTGGATATTTTGGCACTGGGGTACTGTGTTGCAACCTTTTTGCTTCCGCCTCTAACATCAAGTGCAACAGCTATTATGTTTTGCCCCCCCCCCCCCCGGGCAGTTAGCCCGATATGCTTGGCCCAAGGGTCTCCTGTACACTTATCTCCAGTTTCTCTGATTTGTCAAGTTTCTACAGAAGGCAGCCCATTGCAGAGCGACATTGATCCTTGTAGATCCCTTTTGGCGTATTCAGGTGTGGTTCTCCTTTCTGTGGCTTCTTCTGAGATGCTCTCCTTGGGTTTTGGATCCCACTTCAGATTTCTTTTTCTCATCCGGTCTGGATCCTCCCAGTCTGTAGTTCCTCAATTTAACTGCATGGTTTCTCCAGTTCCCTTTATGGCCAGGAATCAAACATATTTTGTCCTCATTCCAAAAGCTATCCAATAGGAATGTGTATTTCAGTAAATGGAAATGTTTTGGTATGTGGGCAGAATCTCTGATTTGTTCCTCTTTCTGCTCCCTTAGCATCTGTTCTAGATTTTCTTGCTGAATTGTTCGTTTGGGTCTAGTTTTTTTTTTTTCCTTGTGGTACAATTGGCAGCCATTTCTCATTTTCATGTCAGTAGGGTTAATGTGTCCGCCCTGAATTTCTAGATCATTTTTCAAAGATGTGTTTCTTTTGTGCCCCCCTGTTTGGGATCTGATCCCACCTGAGATTTGTCTTTTGCGTTGCAAGTCCTTGTAGGTCCTCCCTTTGTACCTGCTGCTGCTTCAGACCTAAAGTTTTACCCTGAAAACTTCTTTTTCTGGTGGCAGTTACCTCGACCAGCAGAGTTTCCAAGCTTCAAGCCCTAGATGCTGGTGCTTATTTGGTGTTTCAAAAAGATAGGGATGTTCATCGTGCATACAGCTGCAGTCATAACAGATGGGTTCTCCTGCTGTCAGGCGGGTCCTCGGTCGGCTGAATTCCAAAGTGTAGGTCCGGCGTCGGTTGTCGTCGCTTCTTCCCTGATGTCAGTGCGACAGGGGGTATAAAGGAACCAGCAGACGCCATTTTCTCCAGTCTTTCTTGCCGCGCGGTGCCCGAAGCAGAAGCAGTTCGCTAGTGCCGGTCGGCCAGCTTTTGAGATTACGAAAATTTGGAAACCAAAGTCTTCTTGAAAGCTAAGTACCCCGTTGGGGAAACTTTTCTTGCCTCAGACCGATGTCAGACAAAGTTAATAATTGTATTTCTTGTGGGAAGCAAATACCGCATAAGGATTTCCATTCCCTCTGTATACCTTGTTTAGGCCCAGACCACGACGTCTCGGTCTGTCGCTTCACCTTCCTGTGTTTTCCACTAATGTCTCAAAGGTGAATACTTGCTGCAGTGCTTGGATGTGCATAGACTACTGATTTTATTTGGACAGGGCAATAAAAACTTTAGAAACTGCAGCCAGTTCATTGTTTCAAATTTCAGATTGGGCAGACCAGTGGAAGTGCTCAAGTGGCTGACGACTGTATTTCCTTTGCTTATACCTTGAGAGGCAGGCAAGACTTTGTGTGGTAAACCTAAGGGTCATTCTACTAGAATAATGGCTAATTCTGAGGCTTTCTTTTCCAGAACCCCTTGGATGAGGTCTGTGCAGCAGCTAGTTGGGTCAGTCATCTTTGTTTCTCATTACAAACTGGAAATTTAGTCTGGGTCCGCAGTTTCATTTGGTTCTGCCATGTTGTGGAATATCCTTTGCAGATCCTCGCAGGGATTTTTATGTGACTGGAGGACTGTCCCACAGGTTGAAGCCAGACTGAGGAAAAACTTTGCTATGAAAGTAATGTACTTAACATAAGACTAAAGGTGTGGTCTTAAACTTAATGCAAAAAATGCATAATCTCCTTTGGCAAGGGTGGTGGTTCCTTCAAACTACCACATCAATAGGAATACCCTAAGTGCACAGTCAGTGGTGAGAGATCTGGGCACACAAGTTGACAGCATCCTTAACTTCGATCACCATCTCTCCACAGTATTAAGAAGGGCATTTTGTATTGCTCATCTAATAAGAAAAGGCATTGCCTCCAGAAAGCGGTTATAAACCCCCCTGTACTCTTCCCTCAGCAGTCCAATAATAGAGTACAGTGCTCCCTTTTGGTATGTTCCTTTCCAAACAGCTGCAGCAATTGGAGAGACCACAAAGGTTCCTTAGGAAGAAAATTCTGGGTCTTCAAGATCTGTCTTATGTGGACATATCATTGTCACACCTTGAATTTAGGTAGCTCACATTACCCAAACAAGGCGCAACATATCAGGAACTACGAGCTGGTTTCTGTTTCTTTTCAAACCAGGAAATTGGGTTTGATGGTTGTCTAAGCAATCTTTTTCCTCCTAGATTTCTAAGGCCATTTCTTTTGCTATTAATGGCAAACCGCTTTTTTCTTCATTCATGCTCATTCAACTAAGGCAGTGGCTTTTCTGGTGCTTTTTTCAAGGGTCTAGATATTAGATCCATCTTAAACGTTGTTACTTGGTCTTCTGTTCACACTTTTACCAAGCAGTGCAGGCTTTACCAGGGCCATCCTTCATGGGTTTTTGGATGGCTCTCTGCTGTGGCTTCCTCCTCCTGTCTTTCCAGTAGGTTTTGTACTCGCCTAACAGTAAAGAATACTGCAACAGTGATAGATGAGGACATAATCCAATTGTGAAAGATCGTACCATAACAGTAGATGTCTGATTTCTCAATGTTACAGTATTCTGCGCCTCTCCATCCCTTCTGCCCCCTATTACTTTCTTTTGCCTTCCCCCTGGCCAAGGGGTCTTTCTTACGTACTTTTCTCCCTTTTACTTCCCGTCTTAGAAGTCCATATTATTGCTTTCCTCTGAGGTTGCTCTAGTTTTAGGGCACTTCAGTTTTGAGGATTAGGCATTTGTATGTCATGTGTAGCTTACGTCCTGCACTTGGGGCATACACGTGATCTGTGGTGCCCTGAAGGTAAAAGGCTTTGCTATGCTGGCCGGACATTCAGCTAGACTCTGCAGGCTATCTCAAGAGTCAAGAATACTGCAATAGTGAAAAGTAGGACATCTGTTAATGGTAAACTCTTACACAACTATACTTTTCTTTGTAGCGTCTTCCTCTAGCTTAGTCTAGTTCATTTTGCTGACCTGACAGTTTGCTTCAGGAGTACAATGCTGTGTACAATTCCTACATTCATGTGCAGAATTTTACTTGTGCTGTTCTGTGTTCCGAGTTCTTTATTCTGGGAGAATGAACTACTGCTGTTGCTGGTCTTTCATTCATTCTCACTTTTGAGTCAAAGTGAAGTTAAGACCCTTTTTTTTTTTTTTTTTTTTTTTTTTTCCAGTTTTGCATATCTTGACTTTTAGATCAGGTGGCCATCTTGCTGGAGCTCAGCAACTCCTCACACAGTGCCTACAGTTTTCTTCAACCAGGCATATGTCACTGAATATTCGGGTCAGGATTATATCTAAAACTTAGCAATGTGCACAGTTATCTAAAGGGACATAATGCTTTAATGATGCCTGACAGATTAAACAGCCTCAGACCGGCAAATCCTTGCCAGCAGTCGTTAAAAAGTGCCACATTCTGATTTGATGACTGGCTAAAAATCACTGTGGCCTGGAGCTCACTCAAAGAAAATTTGAACAAGAGATTCTTAAACGGTACTGAATTAGCCTTTTGCTTTAGTTGTTCTGTTGGCCATTTTCCTATATTTAAACTGCTTGATCACAGTACTAAATTCTCAAATTAGTACGGCAATTAAGTTGCAGTGAAATTAAAAGCACTGTGTGATCCTTTAGCCCTGAGTAGGGCAAAGCAGCTAACACTGCAGGAGTGAAGTGTGGTCCAGCTCTGTATGTGATAAAATTGTATAATTTGACCTCAAGGGTCGTCTTTGATAGGTGATATGGTTTTATTTGTCAGTATGGCACCCTCTTTTTTGCATAGTTTCTATACTGAAGGATGGGTAGTTGCCTAAAACGGACAGTTGGTTACTTGTGTGATAAGTGTGTGACCATGTAAGCACATCGGTCCAAAGACCCTTTTCTGGCATAACTCCTGCTGTGAGGCAGTATAAAGCTTAATTTACAGTAAAGTAGGATAGCAAAGCAGTAATTACAGTGAGGCAAAATGTAACAAGGTAAGGCATTTTAAGTACAACATTTGAAAAATACTAAAGTACGAGTCTGCAGCGATTAATATTTGCTCTCTTATGAATCGCATCTGACTTCGAGTGACCCTGCAGACAGCCCCTGTCCTCCACGGAGTTTATAAAGACAAAGGAGGAAGTGGAAGTAGTTTGCCAGGTCTCTCTGTATGAGATACGCATGTACACTCATGTATGGGCTGTTTTCCACCTTATGCCAGATCTTTGGAATTTGAGATAAAATCGTAACACCCGGAGAAGACCCAAGGGAACATGGAGAACATGCTTTTATAGATGGAGTAATTGAAAAATAGCTATGTACCAGTCAACAATATTTGTATAGTATAGTTATATATGAGTAAATACAAAAGAGTTGTATGGAATAAGTAGAAAAGTTTAGTGAAGGAATGTAAAGGAAAACAAACTTCAGAAAGAAGAAAAAGGCTGGAGCAGGATGCGTCAAGATTTTAAAAACAGCAAGATTAAAGGGTAGAGCAGAGATATACAAATATATGGTGTGGAAAGTGAGTAGAGCAGTCAGTTTGAGTGGACAATTCTAGGAGGAAGCAGAGAGTCAAGGGTATGTAAGGTAAGATGATGGGAAACAGAGCACACTTTGGATATGTATAGAAAAGGAAGTAGTGCAGGATATATAGGAGAAAGGCTTGTGTGGCAAGTATCTGATTAGAATGTGTTGAGGTAATGAGTATTTAAAGTGAAGTAAGGAATGCTTTGTTAGCTTTTCCCATGATTATCAGAACAGTGACATTTGCTAATTTGTTTTAATGAATATATAAAGTCCGCAAGAGAGGTGAATGAAACAGTAATCACATAAGTGCATGTTTCTCTCTGCACTTTCTCTGATGTCCTTCAAGGATGCATCTGCAGTCATCACATATGGGTTGTCCTGCCTCAGGCAGCCCTTTGGTCGGCCGGATTCCAAAGTCTGGGTCCGGCGTCGGCTGATGGCGCCCTTTCCCCGATGTCAGAGCGCCTGGGGTATAAAAGCGTCAGCCGATGCCATCTTCCTCAGTCTTTCTTGCCGCGTGGTGCTCAAAGCAGAAGCAGTTCGCAAGTGCCGGTCGGCCAGCTCCTGTAATTCAGCTAAACCGAAGACTTCAAAAGCTAAGTACCCCGTTGGGGACTCTTTCTTGCCTCAACCAATGTCAGATAAAATTAATAATTGCTTAACTTGTGGGAAACAAATACCTCATAAGGATTTCCATTCTTACTGCCTACCTTGCCTAGGCCCCAGACCACGACGTCTCGGCCTGTGCTGCCTGTGCTTCCTTCAGCCGACGCACCCTTAGATGTCGGGCGGAGTTTGCAGAGGAATTTTTTGGGGCTAGTTTTGCTTATAATATGCCGTCGGAGACTCCGACTTCACATTTAATAAAGAAACGGAAGGACAAGGACTGACACACGCGGCCTGCGGTTTCGGCTGAAACCACGGCCAGGCCTACCGCGAGTGTCTCAGTCTCTGCTGAAACAGAGTCCTTGGTACTTCCGTCCACCGAAACCGTACAACCTCGGCCCCGGAGGCCACTTCTGTATCGGTTATTGAATCTCCTTTGGAATCCGGTGTCCAGGAACTTTCCGACATCATTCCCTTAGACAAATCTACTCCAGCACGTGGTGCAGCCAGGCCTCCTGCATCCATGTCTATTAAGGCATTCTCTAGGGCTAAAGCTGCTAAACACTCAAAATCTATGCCTCCCAGGGTTATCCCTCAGGGACCCACTTCAGGTTCTCAGATTCTTAGTCTAGCAGAGGACCTTATTTCATTAATTAGGGGCTCTCAGCCTCACCCGGACAGGGGCTGTCAACCTCCTATAGAAAAAAGGCCGAGGGTTGAGCCCTCTGATCCACATTCCTCAGATGAGGCCTCTGATGGCTCTGCTCTCTTGGACTTTTTTGGCCTACGAGGATTCTGATGCAGAGGAATCTATCCCTTCGGCCTCCCCTCCTGAAGAGCTGTCTTTTGGGGAAACTTTGCACACCATGAGGGAGCATTTCCAGTGGCAGGGCCAGGAATTCTCTGATTCCAGGAAAAGATTAAGGACCTTCTTGCATTTGCCTCAGCATAGACCTTTGGCTATTCCCCCTGTTTTGAATGTCATTGATGGTGTGTACTCTGAGTCTAGCACAACCCCTGACACTCTCCCTCCGGCCCCTGCCAAACCCGACAGGTATTACAGGGTCCCGGAATCACATCTTTTCCTTTACAAGGCCCACCCTGCTGATCCAGAAACTATTTCCCAGGGCCCTAAAGGGGTTGCAGCTGTCACTTCAAAAAATCCACTACCCTCTGAAAGGGAGTCCAGGGCTTTAGAGCGATGGGGTAAAAAAGTGTATACTTCTGCTACCCTTTCTATGAGGGCTTTAAACTGTCAATTTCATATGATACAGTACCAAGAGTATTTGTTGGATGAATTGCACAAAAAACTGTCTTCACCTGAACCCCTAGATCGTAAATCACTTCAGGATCTGGTACATAACTCTCAACAGGTTAGCAACCATTTCTTGCAGTGCAGTTATGATGCATTGGAAGCTTCATGTAGGTCAGCTATGACAGGTGTAGTCATACGTAGGCATGCTTGGCTGAAGGAACAATCTCTGCCAGACCATGTTAAAGCAAAGCTTCTGGATGCTCCACTGGAAAAGCAAAAGTTATTTGGCTCCACTGCTCAGGAGGTCTTAAAGAAATTTGAAGAAAAGGCAAAATCTGTACAAACAGTCAAAGATTTTATGCAAGTCCAACCACCAAGATTCAGCAGAAATTGGCCTTTTAAGAACTGGTCCTTTCCAGACACAGAGATTTCAGAGAGGCAAGAACAGGCGTGCCAGAGGTAGAGGGCAAGCTAGAGGCTCCTACAGAGGACGTCAGTGGCAGCCTCCCAACCAGAGAGGTAGTGCAGGGCCTACAACTGCTGCACAAGTACAGACTCAATGACTTTGCTTGACACCACCAACCAGGGCTCAATTGGAAGCACCTTTGGGCGGAAAGCTTTCCTTATTTTCAGAAAATTGGCACATTATTACAAGGGACAAATGGACACTACAAATAATAGACAAAGGATACAGGTTCCATTTCCACACATTACCGAAAAGAAAAGGCATGCCAGACCTGCCACCAAATCAAAGGGCAGAGGATTTGAAACAAATTTCAAACTTAATGCAAATGAAAGCAGTAGAAAAGGTTCCTCTCTCAGAACAAGGCCAAGGATTTTATGCCAGACTCTTCCTTGTTCCAAGAAAAGAAAAGCAATGGAGGCCTATACTCGACTTGTCTGCACTAAATACTTATCTCATTGTGCCAAAATTTAAAATGCTGACTCTACAGCAACTCCTTACCATGCAGGGCAAGGGGTCTTGGCTGGTAACTCTGGACCTCAAGGAGGCATACCTGCATGTCCCTATCAGACAAAGCTGCAGAAGATACCTCAGATTTCCTGCAGGTTCAGAGCATTATCAATTCTCAACATTGCCCTTTGGCTTATCTACTGTGCCCAGAGTATTCACGAAATGCCTGGCATCAGTAATTGCACACTGCAGACTTCAGGGGATACAAATATACCCGTATCTGGACGACTGCCTTATACAAGCGGACAGCCAACAAATTTTGGAAAATCATTTGAGTTATGCCATCCACCTTCTTCAGGCCTTGGGATATACAGTCAACATTCACAAGTCAAGACTTGTACCATCCCAAAGAATAACCTTTCTGGGTGCGAATCTAGACACAACCACCCAAATGGCTTTCCTCACAGAAGAAAAACAGTCAGCTACCGGATTACTTCAAAAACCTGTCAAGGCAAACTCAGCTGACTGCAAGGAAAATCCTGCAGGCCCTGGGTTACATGGCTTCTTGCATTCTTCTGATTTCTCAAGCAAGTCTACATATGAGGAAACTACAATGGTACCCAAGGAGTTTATGGACTCAGCACAGTCACAGCTTGGAAACTTTGATACCACTCATCCCATGTCTTCAAAGGGAATTCCTGTTGTGGGCTCAAGCAAGCCAGTCAAACAGGGGTCTGCCCTTCAGCAAACCTATAGCCAGCCAAACCATTACAACGGACGCTTCAGACCTCGGATGAGAGCGCACATGGAGGGAAGGTGCATCCAAGGACTATGGTCACAAAAAGAGCTACGCATGCACATAAACCAAAAGGAAATGCTGGCAGTGATGCATGCTCTCGAGGCCTTCAAGTTATTTCTACATCAAGGCCACCTGCTAATAAGGACAGACAATACCACAGTTACGTGGTACATAAACAAGCAAGGAGGCACCCATTCCTACCCTCTTTGCAGACTGGCAATGAATCTATGGGAACTTTCCTTGACACACAGTATACAGCTACAATCCCAGTTTGTGCCAGGAAAGGACAATATACTGGCGGACAGCTTAAGCAGGAACATCATGGATGCGCACGAATGGATGCTGCACCCACACATCTTCCATCAGATAACACACTCATGGGGGAGACCGGACATAGACCTCTTTGCCTCCCCACACAATCATCAGCTGGAGAAATTCTGCTCAAGGACATAACACCCACAAGCATGGAAAGTGGACACCCTCTCTTTCAGCTGGAGAACTCTAACAGTGTATGCATTTCCACCTCTTCCATTAATGACCAAGGTCTTACTGAAGATCAGGGCAGAGCAGCCAAGAGTGATTCTGATAGCTCCGGACTGGCCAAGACAGCAGTGGTACCCATTTTCTAAAGAGCATGTCATGGACGAAACCATGGCCTCTTCCACAATGGCCGCTTCTCCTGACAGCACAATTACAAAACTCTGCATTCCAACCCGAAAACATTACAACTAGCTGCCTGGAAAATACCTTGATTCATCACCAGGATAAGCTATCCAAGAGAGAGTGAAGGATATCATCATGGAAGCTCGCAGACCTTCCACAAGAAAGGCATATTCAGCAAAATGGAAAAGATTTCACACCTGGAGCACCTCAAAGGGCTTAGATTCAACAGTTATGAACATGGCACATATCTTGGAATATTTGGCAGAAATGCTCCACAATGGCCTGTCTTACTCATCCATTAAAATTCATGCTTCAGCAATTTCAGCGGAGTACAATACTGATCCACCTGTCTTCTCTCATCCTCTCCTAAGACAGTTTCTAAGAGGAATTAAAAACATTAATCCTCCAAGGAATCCACCAGTGCCTACTTGGGACCTTAACTTCGTGTCGGAAAAACTAACACTGCCTCCCTTTGAACCCGCAGCATCAGCAGAACTACAGTTCCTGTCTTGGAAGATTGCTTTCCTTCTGGCCATAACCTCAGCAAGAAGAGTATCTGAGTTACAGGCCCTCATGGCAGTGCAACTATTTCTTATCTTTCATCAAGACAGAGTCTCTTTGAGAACCAATCCTTCATTTATGCCAAAGGTGGTATCCAGAGTCTCATTAAACCAAGCTATTCACCTGCCTACCTTCTTTCCAAATCCACAAAACAAAGGGGAAAAGCTTCTGCACACCCTGGACATAGACAGTTGCGCTACTATTTGGACAGAACTAAAAATTACAGAAAAACTGACCAGCTGTTTGTAGCATATGCTGCTGGTGCACAAGGAAAAGCAATTTCCAGACTATTTCAAAATGGATAGGGAATTGCATTCGTTTTTGTTACTCCTTTCATGGAAAGACTGTGCCAGCTAACATTAGACCTCATTCCACCAGAGCTACAGCCACCTCCACAGCCTTCTTAAGAGGGGTGGCTACCAAGGACATTTTAGAAGCTGCAACATGGAGCTCCGTGCATACATTTTCCAAGCATTACAATTTACCTTTATATTCCAGATCCAGAGCAGGCTTTGCTACGGCAGTCCTGCAGGGAATTTTAGCTACACCATCATTCACATAGATCCTCCACCCCCAGATTGGCTATGGTATTCTACCCATATGTGATGACTGCAGATGCATCCTTGAAGGACATAGTACAGTTTTGTACCTACCGTAAATGTAGATGTCGATAGGTATGCATCTGCAGTCAGGTTTACCCTCCCTCCTTCCCCTCTGTGGTATTTCTTAGGTTCTTATCCCCCTCATAGCTAGCTGGGGTTATCTATTATGGTGTATTTGTTTTATATACAAACATATATATATATATATATATATATATATATATATATATATATATATATATATTTATGAAACTGTTTGGAATTTATTGCATTTCTCCAAATTTTAGCCTTCCTTAGAGGGCACCTGGCATCTGGGGCAAGAAAAACTGAGGAAATTGGTGTCGGCTGACGCTTTTATACCCCAGGCGCTCTGACATCGGAGAAAGGGCGCCATCAGCCGACGCCGGACCCAGACTTTGGTATCCGGCCGACCAAAGGGCTGCCTGAGGCAGGACAACCCATATGTGATGACTGCAGATGCATACCTATCGGACATCTACATTTATGGTAGGTACAAAACTGTACTTTTCTTTTTTGCCATCCATGTAGCTCAGATATCAGTACTTACTGTCAGTGGTAAAAAGTTCCTGCAGTCACATAGCATTTGGATTATTTTCTTGTGATTTTCCAGTTTCAAAAGGAATGAGGGAAGAAATCTGATTGTGTGGGTGGTGGAAAGGATCCCTTTCAGGCCTACAGGTTGGTCAGAACTTTGGCGAATTTGCTAGGACTTAGTACTCCTAGAAGGTAGGCCCGTACTATCTTGGGCTTGTTAGACCTGTGATGGGGGCCAGTGTCTCACCTACTTAGTAGAGGCCAAAGTCTTGCTGCTTTCTTCATTTTATTGGAGGTCTTTGGGCCCTGGAGAAGTGCATTTGTGATTGCCCACAAGTCTGGAAGGTTATGCATCTTCTTTCATATCTTTCATTAGCGGACTTGAGGCAGGCCCTGAAGAAGTGCATTCTTGACGTTCAAAGTTATGTCAGTATATGATTGCCTGTCAGCTAGCTGAATGGATTGTGACCATTTGTGGAGAATCTTGTCGTGAAGTGGCTCCTTCATATCTAGTCATGGAATGAGGAGTGGGGTATTATGGGCTGAAACTTATTAAAATGCTTCCATCGAGATGAGGTTGAGTGATCAGCTATAGTGGAGGGAGGTGCCAAAGGGTGACTGCATTCTAGAGCCCTGTGGTCCAGCATCAAGAAATCCGACACTTACCCAGCTGCTGTTTGGAGTTTTAAGTTTCAGGTGTGTTCACCATTTAAGACCTCATTCATTCTCACTTTTGAGTCAGTGAATTTAAGACCCTCTTTTTTTTTTTTGTTTTTTTTTTGTTTTTTCCAGTTTTGCATATCTTGACTTTTAGATCAGGTGGCCATCTTGCTGGATCTCAGCAACTCCTCACACAGTGCCTACAGTTTTCTTCAACCAGGCATATGTCACTGAATATTCGGGTCAGGTTTATATCCAAAACTTAACAATGTGCACAGTTATCTAAAGGGACATAATGCTTTAATGATGCCTGACTGATTTGGGTGCTGGCAGTGAGTAAAGTGTAGGCCTCTCCTCCTCAAATGCCACCTATATCATAACGTTTCCTTGTCTAATACTGTTTGGCTCAACTGCATGTGAGAAATGATGTGATCCTACTTTCAAAGCTGTCTGAATGTTTTGCGAATCTTTTGAACCTGCCTCTTAAGGTTCCTTTGTCATTGTAAAGTGTTTAACTTTGTTAAACTGTCTTCATTCTCATCCTTTTAATTACAGTTTTGCTTTTTAAAAAGTCATGTGTAGGAATGCAGTTTTTAATCAGGTTAAGAAACCTGCATTTCAGTAGGATTTTTATTTTGAAACATGTTGTTAGCCTTTTCTATGATTTGAGGTTTCTATTCTTGTATCCATTACTGCTATTTTGTCAACAGCTTAACCCCCTTCCCTTTTTTTCCCCAAAAGATCAGCAGACATATTGGTGCTTGGAGGCTGTAATTTCTTATATCCCCAAGTTTCATGATTCTATGTTTTAGTGTGTCAGGTGGGTGCAGCGCTTGTATCCATTTTGGCCTGCAAGTGCATCAGTTAGAATATGTAGCCAGTATTTAGTGCTGTGAATACAGACTTTCAGTATTTTTGTAGGCACTGCTCATTTAGCATAGCCAATTTTGTCATTCAAGTGTCAGCTAATAGATGAATGGGCTCTCTTCTCTCTCTAACGTTAATTTTTGAGTTTAACAAATTATTATACAAAAGAATATACAGCAAAGTTGCAGACCTAGTTGGATAACCATGAAAACAAAATTTTGATGGTATATACAAGATTCTTAAAATGGTTTAAGGTATGGTAGGACCATACAGAAAGAAAATGCTCCACTAATTATTTTGTAGCCTTTAGTCAGGATCATTTGGGATGGCAATATAGATTTAGGTAGAATACCAGTGCGGGTGTCTGGTAATGTCCAACTCCCTTCCAGTATTGAAAAATGTGACAGTGTGGACAGTATATGCAATAACCATTTATTTTTTGTAACATTTAATGCAAGCTTCTGCGGGAGCAGTCCTAGTGTCCAGAATGAGATAATGTAGAGCTGTGATCAGCTTTCTAATAGCAGTGGAAGCAGCTGTGCACGCTGTATACCAAATGTATAAGATAGATGGGTAACACCAGAACATGTAGTGGTAGTGTGCTTCAGCTGTCCCACATCTCCGACACTTCTGTCCCCTTTGTCCATTCGATTAAACTGTGCAGGACAGAGGTGCCAAAAATTAAATTTTTTGTAATGTGAGAAGTAGAGTGGGTGAGTTGAGCACCAGTCCCAACCAGTTGAAGTTTTGGTCTAGTTTTCGATACTGTTTTTGTATACAGTGCAGATATCCTTCGTGTTTCACTGCTGCAGTCATCTCATTTGGGTTATCCCTGCCAGGGTAGCCTTTGGCCGTCCCGAATACCAGAGACTTAGTATTTCTGCATCTGTTGCTGTCGCTTGAAGACGGACGTCAGGTCCTCAGTAGTATAAAGTAAGGCAACCAACATCATTGCACCAGTCTTTCTTGCCGTGGTGCCCGAAGCAGAATCAGTTTGCATGAGTACCGGTCAGCTGCTACCTGAGTTTTCGTCTACCGAATTGAAGTTGAAGTCTTCTAAAACTAAGTACCCCATTGGGGATCCTTTTTTCTTGCACTAACCGATGTCATAAAATGTTAATTGTCTCGCCTGTGGAAAGCAAATACCGCACTGAGACTTCCACTCTTACTGCATCACTTGTTTAGGCCCAGACCACGACATCCCCCATTGCCGCTTCTGTGATTTGTTCAACGCCAGAACTATCAGTCGTCTGGCCCTTGTTGTAGCCGTATATTTTTTGCTAACAGTCATTGAATTCTGATTTGGCATTGGTAAGCCATCCAACAGCAGATCTTCCGAAAAAACGTAAAGATAAAGACAGAGAGAGACCGAATAGGTCCAAACCTACCAACGATGCTTCTGTTAAGCTAGTAGTCAGTTCTCCGGTCCTCAGTGAGGTGCTTTTGCAGCCCCTAATGCCTACTTCAGTTGATTCGCAGGCCGCTACAGAGACCCTTTAGGAGTCTGGTATGTAGCAAAACTCTTCTTTGACTAAGGATCCTGCAGTAGTCTCTACCTTGGATGGGTCCAGAGCCGCTGAGCAGGCACTGGCATCTGAGGAAGTCCTTTGCACTACCGAATCTTGACACAAAGAGATGTCTTCTTTTGGAACTACCGTTCTTTCAAAAACAACCAAGTTTCTTAGGCCCAGGATACGAACCACACCCAAGAAACCGATGACCCACTCTCAGGCGCCTGTTCCTTGCTTCAGTCTCAAATGCTTAAAATGGCGGAAGACCTTATCATACTAATCAGGGGAAGCCAAGCCACCCCTTCCAAAAGGAAAAGAGATCTGTTCCCTGTAGTTTTGTCTGAACAAGAGTCAGATGAATCTGATGCTTCTGAGTATGAAGACATGCAACCCCTCTCCACTACGAGGATTCTAATGCAGAGGATTCCATTCCTTCAGCCTCTCCCCCAGAGGATTTTTCCTTTGGGGAAACCCTGTATACTTAAAGGGAGCATTTCCAGTGGGAGAGTCAGGACTGCCCTCAGTCTAAAAAGAGACTCTGGGAATTCTTAGATCTTCCATAACACCGACTCTTGGCCACCCCACCCCCCCCAGTCCTGGATGTTGTGGAGGATGTTTTCCTCGAATCCAGCTTAACTCCTGACCCCCTACCTCCCAGAAAACCAGACCGGTACTATAGAGTCCTTGACCCGCACAAATATCTTTTCAGAAATCCAACAGCTGACCCTGAGGTCATTTCTCAAGGGCCAAAAGGGATTAAACCAACGTCTGTTAAGAATTCCATCCCCTCAGACAGGGATTCTTGAGCACTGGACATTTGGTTCATAGGTAGGTACTAGGCTATCAGCCCAAGGGCCTACGCAAGCCTAGCCAGCAAAGTTCCCTGGCTTACAACCCCCAAGAAAGTTATTTTCCTGTGCCACTGTCGAGCAAACACACAAGTCATCCCCAGGTAGTATTTCCCATTTCCCATCCATTCATCAAGATTTTTCTTGAGTGCTAATGAAGAACTTTGCTTGACATAGATGGGGTAGCCTGTTCCAGAGTATGGGAAGTCTCTGGGACAGGAATCTATCCCTCCAGTATGTCCTGTTTATTGTGGTGACAAGGTTTAGGTCTTTAGACCGTGTAGCTCGGAGGGATTGGGATTTCTTTAGGTGTAGCATGTCCAACATCTCTGGGTTTGACATAGCTGTATATGTTAGGCAGAGATCACCTCGGAGTAGGCGATATGCTACATAGTAAAGATGGAGTTTTTTGAGGCAGTCAGTGTAAGGCATTTGTTTGAGGCCAGTAATTCTCTTTGTGAGGTACTTCTGTGGCCTTTCCAGCTGCTGCAGATGTCTTGAGGTACATTCCAAAAGGGGTGTTGTACTCTATAATGGGTCTAATGCGTGTCGAGTAGAGAGGAACCATGACCTCTTTTCCTGGATGAGAACCCTTTTATGATGAGGTGTGCCACGTAGAAGGACTTTTGACTACTGTGGCGATGTGACTATCAAAGGAGAGACTACTGTCTACCTGGGTCCCAAGATGTCTGTCACATTCGGTGTTGCGTAGATTTCCGCCTATTTGGTAGTTCATGGGTACAGAGTTTATATCAATGGGGATGACACTGCACTTTTTGGAGTTGAGCTTGAGGCCATGGCTCTGACACCAGGCATCTGTCTCAGCGAGGCCCTTCTGTAGGATGTCCACATCATTTGGGGACTTAACTATGGCTCCTAGTTTGCAGTCATCTGTGAACTTAGTTAGCCAGAGGCCTTCTGTGTTAGCCTGTACTTCAAAGAAGTAGATAAACAGGAGAGGTCCCAGGAAGGAACTCTATGGTACTCCACTTGTCACTACTTTGAGATCAGATTTGGAGTCTGCACCTTTTACAGTGTGGGGTTCTGTCAGGGAGCCAATTGGCAACCAATCTTGTGACGTAGGGATTTATACCTAGTTTAGCTATAATTCCAGAATGGGGGATGGCTAGGTCAAGATAGGCTGTGTGAACCACCTTACCCTCATCTACTGCTTTGGTGACTGCATCAAAAAAGTCTATCAGGTTCAGGAGGTATGATCTGCCTTTCGCAAACCCGAACTGGGTGGGATCCAGAGTTTGGAGGTTGCCAATGTCTTTGTTAATGAGATCCATGGTGGTACATTCCATGGCCTTGCAGACCAGGCTCGTCAGGCTAATAGGTCGGTAGTTCCTGGAATCAGTGGTGGCTCCCCCTTTGTGGAGTGAGATAACTGTTGCTGTGCACCATTCAGTGGGAACACAGCCTGATGCGAGGCTATTATTGAACATGGCACTTAAGTGGGGAGCCAATTCGTTCTGAAGTTCGTGTAAAATGCATCCTTGGATGTTGTCCGGTATCGTGAATGCTGTGTTTTTGGCTTTAGAGAGTGCAGCTTTTACCTGCATAGCTGTGATTACATGGACTCTGCATTCTTCCTGTATAGATATGGGCCCTTTAGAGGGTGGGGTAGAGGGTAAAGTTAGCACTGAACCTATCTGCCAGGATGTTGGCAATATCAGTTGGTTGTGTAATTTTAGTGCCGTTGTGCTGTAACTCAGTGCAGATCTACGTGTTGCCATCGAGATTCTTTACATAGCTATAGAATGCTTTGTAGTTGTCCTTAGAATCAGTGATGATTTTGTTTTCGTAGCTAGCTTTGGAGGACCTTATAAGGGATCTCAGCTTCTTACTGAGCTGACCAGGGAGCTCCTCCACTCATGGGATTTTACTCTCTCTTGCAACAGTTTCTTCCTTCTGTTGTTTATGGCAGGGGACCACCAAGCTATGGGGTAATAAAAGTATACACCTCAGCTATTCATGCTGTCAGGGCACTCAGTTGTCAGTTCCATATGCTGAAATTTCAGCAACATAACTTGGAACTCAAACAAAAAATGTCATCCCTTCCTGCTTAGGCAGAATCTAAAGATTTACAAGTTAATGCATTCTGCAAGTCAAGTAACTAAACACACCTTGCACTGTGGTTTTGACACTAGAAGCTGCTTGCAGGGCAGCACTCACTGGTTCTGTCATTAGAAGGCATGCATGGCTTAAGGAACAAACTCTGCCAGACCATGTCAAATCTAAATTGCTGGATGCCCCCTTGCACAAAGATAACTTATTTGGCACTAAGGCAGAAGAGGTCTTTAAAAGATGGATGAAAAAACCAAATCTCCCAGATGGTATACCTTACACCAGCGAAACAAATTTTCCTGACAGCCTATTTCTCTCAACTAGCCACCAGGCCCCAGCTGTCTGCAAGGAAGATCCTGCAAGCTCTGGTGTTCATGGCATCTTGCATCCTACTCATTCCATATGCTAGACTGCATATGAGGAAATTTCAGTGGTACCTAAAGAGCCTTTGGTGTCGACACTCTCAAGACCTGGAAACTGTCCTACCTATAATTCCTTGTCTCAGAAGAGATTTCTTTTGGTGGGCAACAGCATGCTCCCTCAACAAGGGACTGCCTTTCTCTCCACCCCCCACCACCCAAGCTCTCACCACAGACTCATCAGATTACACTTGGGGGCACACCTGGACGGCAAGTGCATACAGGGACAATGGAGCCCACAGCAAATCCCTCTGCACATCAGTCAAAAAGAGATGATGACTGTGCAGCACGCCTTGATAGCTTTCAAACCCCTTCTATCTCCAGGGGTTCTCCTGATCAAAACAGACAACACTGCTGTGATGTGGTACATCAACAAGCAGGGAGGGACTCGCTCCTACCCTCTATGCAGGCAGGCCATGACCCTTTGGCACACAGCTTCTTCCATACAACTATACCTGTTAGCACAATTCCTGCTAGGCTCTCTCAACTCTCTGGCAGACCAATTAAGCAGAAATCTTCTGGACCCACACGAGTGCCAGCTCAAAAGTACCTTCCCCCTAATACAGAAATGGGGGATCCCGAAGGTCGACCTCTTTGTCTCCCACACGAATTGTCAGCTTAGCAAATTCTGCACCATGGAGCATCATTGCATGGCTTGGAAAGTGGATGCCCTGTCTTTCCCCTGGGTCAATCTATTGGTCTATGCCTTTCCTCCCCTCCCTCTCATCCCAAGGGTACTGCTCAGAATAGGGGTGGAAAAACCAAGGACCATTCTTATAGCTCCAGACTGGCCCTGATAACACTGGTACCCCTTGCTGCTTAGCCCGTCTCTGCTGCCTTCATGGCATCTTCCTCAGATTCCAAACCTCCTGACCCAGAGGGAAGGGGAATTCATGCATCCCCATATGCAGCCACTGTTTGGCAGCTTGGCTTATTCCCTAACACCGAACCAATCTACCATCTTCAGTAAACCAGTTCCGGATGTTATCCGTGAGGCCAGATGTCCTAGCACCAGAAAGTCCTATGCAAATAAATGTAGAAGGTTCTTCACCTGGATCCAGGCTAAGGGAGCCAATACGGCACAGCTCTCCATTCCTCTCATCCTGGATTAATTAGCTGACCTACTATACAGTGGTCTCTTTCTCCACTATAAAAATTCATACCTCTGCTATTTCTGCTAATTTTCCCACTGAGTAGCCCCTTTTCTCACACGCTTTGATCACACAGTTCCTCAGAGGGGCGAGCTACATCATGCCCCCAAGAAGGGCACCAGCTTGTGACCTTAACTTTGTCTTGAAAAAGCTTACCTTGCCCTCCTTCGAACCAGCTTATTCTGCAGAGCTGAAAATTTTATCCTGGAAGATAGCATTCCTTCTGGCCATCACTTCAGCCAGAAGAGTCTCTGAGCTGCAAGCACTCATGGCTGTGGAACCCTTCATCTTCCATGCTGATAGGGTATCCCTCAGAACTAAACTATCCTTCATGGCCAAGGTGGTGTCCAGTGTGGTTAATCCATTCATTTGCCCACCTTTTTTCCTAATCACCAGAACAAGGGGGAAAGGATTCTTCACTCTCTAGATGTGCACAGACAGCTCAGATTCTATCTGGACAGTACTAAATCCTTCAGAAAATCTGATCCATTGCTGGTTAGCTTTGCTACAGGGGCAGAAGGCAAAGCAATCTCCAAGGAAATAATTTTCTAAATGGATAGCACACTGCTACAAACGCCATGGAAAGCCTCTCCCCAAGGGGGTCAGGACACACTCCATCAGAGCAGCCTCCGCAGCTTTCCTCAGAGGAGTCCCGACTAGGGACATCCTGGAGGATGCCCCCTGGACATCTGTTAACACTTTTAACAAGCATTGCCACCTAAATGTCTTCTCCAAATCCAGGGCAGGGTTTGCGTCTGCAGTCTTGCAGGGCATCCTGGCCAACTCCCAAGTTCCTTGACTGCCTCCACCCTCTTCCTCAGGTTTGGGAATCTACCCAAATGTTAGGACTGCAACAGTGAAACACTAAGAGCAAAGTGCAGTTGAGTACACTTATCATAAATGTAGATGTTCAAGTGTATTCACTGTTGCAGTCCTGGTTTCCCTCCCTCCATCCCCCTTTCTTCACTTTCTGCTTTTATTACCTTTCTACCTTGCTGTTCTCCTTTCCTTACAAGGGACTTATTGGTATTTATTTTCCACTAATGGGGTTCTTCCAACTGAACCTTACCTCCTACTTTGGGGGCTCCTGGCAGGTTAGGGCAAGAAAAACGGATGTAATGGCATCTGCTGCCTTACTTTATACTACTGATGACCTGACGTCAGTCTTCAAGCGACAGCAACTGATGCAGAAATACTAAGTCTCTGGTATTTGGGCCAGCCGAGGGCTAGCCTGGCAGGGATAACCCAAATGTGATGACTGCAACAGTGAATACACTTCAACATCTACATTTATGGTAAGTGTGCACAACTGCCACAAAATATAAAGCATGGGATTAGTAAAAGGGGAGAAGCTGGAAAGCAAAGTTGGACTTGATAACCCAAGTTCCTGAAGCTTCGTCTGAATAAAGGCCTTCCTTTTGGTAAATAGGGTGGTACTGAAATGAGGGACAAAATATGCCACCACTCTCAAACTCTGACGTTTAAGTCCAAGCCCTCTTAGTATTCAGAACTTCTCTACATGGCTTATGTTAAACTTTATTTTTGTGGCTAATTGAAGTAGTCCACGATAAAGTGCCTGTGCAGGCTGGAAGGTGCACTGCTTTTTGTGGTGTGCTTGCTCTATTACTGTTTTATCTCTTCAGTTCGGTAAGAGCACCACTTGGTTGTCTTCTGACAGCCGTCAGACATAGAGCATGCAGGAACAGCCTTTCATCCATCTTTGTCTCCATGTGTTGTTGCCAGTGTCTGTCTGCAAAGAGCAGATATTTAAAATGTTCTTGTATTTTAGAAAATCTTGGTGATGGCTGACATGCTCGTGATGTAATGTGGTTCCTATTACCTGATCAAACGTTTAGGTTAGCGAATACCTAAATGTTGATCCAGTAATAGTGAAAGCAAAAAAACATGAACGGCTGATTTAACGCAAGGAAAGAATTCCCTTGGCAGTTATGCAGATTTTGCCCCTTTCCCCACTGTAGAGTGATCTCGGAGGTGGTATATTTAGTTGGGGGGGGGGGCAAAGTCCCCCCCACTTCATTTTGGTTTAAATTTTTTTTTTTTTTTTTGCGGCTGAAAGAATTAATTCCCTATGTTAAATCGGGCATTTGCTGTTTTAATTTTTCGATGCTACCAGATTAACGTTTAGGTATTCAGTAACCTAAAAGTTCGATCGGGGTAATATAGACACAATGTAGTGACATCACTTCAGCTTTAATTTAGTCTCCTGTTATATGAAAATGTCACTTTTTTTAACCTCCTGTACTATTGTTGACCAGGACGTTAGGGTTGTAATGTGTGCATATCTATACCGTTTCCTTTACCAATAATTTTGCCTTTCTGTCTTGTCCCCATCTCATCAGACTAATTCACCATGTAGCTGAAAAGACCATCTGATCATGTAAATCTTTATTCATTTCTTACTGATGGGTCTCTGTTCCGTGGTCAGAACCGACTCTGCCAATACAACAAGCTCGCGTCAGCTAAAAAACTGTTTAGCTAAGTCATACCCATATTGCTCCTGTCTTCAGATATCGTTTGCCAAGTACTTCTCAAGACGTGCCAAGCCAGCTCTCCGCTAAGTAGTAGATATTTTCAATATTCTTTGTTTGAATATTTTTCTAGTCTCCTTAATTTCTGTTTTATAGTGATTGACCGTTTCGCTTGCCTTCTGGTGTTGGTTTTTCTTCCCATTTCTTACCTTTTTTGGTATTTAGTTGGTATAGGTCCCTCCCTTACCTTTGTGCTAATTGTAATACCATTATTGGTATTCCCCCTTCTTTCCTGTCCTATCCTTCCAAAAAAACTTTCCTTTGAAATCTGTTTGCTTCTTCAGCCATGTATTGGAGGTTTTACTTACTAACGTGTCTTGTTTATTCAAGGTTGTTTACTCAAGGTTGTGACTATTTTGTATCTACAGTGTTTGATAAGAAAAGGATAACTGGGTTCAAGCAGTGCGATAAATGTTGGATGAAAGATACCAAACTCTGATGAGCATCTTTTGTGTGTCTGCTGTCTCAGGGTTCCTCACCTTCAGGTTCAACCACTGTGTGACCTTTGTAAACGATTTAGCTCTTGCACTTTGGCAGAGCACATAAATTGATCCTGAAGGAATTACTAAAAACTCCTTTTTCGGACGCTCTTTCTGAGGTGGAGGTCTCGCCACCTCCAAAGAAAGAAAAAGTAAAAAGCAAAGCCATTCAGTTCCGACATCTCCATGTTCCAAGGAACCAAAATTTTCTCAGACCATTTCTGACTCGAAGGCTAAGTTGCCAGAAATGTCAGCACAGACTCTGTCGGCACCAGAGCCTTTAGCTCTCTCTACAGTGCCAAAGTTGACACTTTCTTCAGAACAGACTACTATAATACCTGCTTTGGTATTGATAATTCCCTCGGTACCAGATACAGTTTTGGTACCTACAATAATTTCTCCCACCACGGGTCCTTTGACTTCAGTGTCAAGAACTGAAATTTTACCCAGGACCAGATATTCACCGACAATTGATCCTTTTTTTTGGACAGCACTATATAGTCCCTTTATCGAGAGACCTGATTCTTCTTTGGGGATATCCACCTGTTCAACTAGGAGTCTTTTTGAACTTGACATAGCGAGGCTGGTCTATCAGCTCCTAGCAGCCAGAGGCATCCCAACTTCTTCCGAGACCTCCCTCCCACCTGTAGCCGAGGGTTTTTCTACACAGACTCCAACATATCCTCCTCCTTCAACCTCTTCTCAGGCTTTCAGCCCTCAGTGCAGATGGCTGTCCCGGTGCCAACTTTGGTTTCTGTGATGCATCCTTCCACGGTTCTGGAGCCTACCGTATGGACTTCGGTCCATTTCGAGCTGATCCACCCTTCGGACTGCGACTGGCCTGTCGGCACCGTGACCCCAGTTCGGTGCCAACTTTTTCTGTGGCACTGTCTACAGTTCTGGCTGTTTCAGCAGCTCCTAGTCCCTTCTGCGGTCCAACCCTGCAGGCGGGCTCATCTGAGCCGAGGTGTGTGACCCTGGTTCCAAGGTTGTTCTCTGTTCTGTGCTCCCATCCCTGTTTGGGTGGGCCTGCCTTCTAGGTAATGGAGAGGGCTCTTGCTTCTGCAGGCATGCAGTTTGCACCCCCGACATTGGAGTCTAACCTTTCCTTTTCCCGTGGTATGCAGCTGACAGCCCATTATGCTTGGACATCAGACATGGGAGCAGCAGAAAACCCTAATTCAGGGCACCTGCTCTTCTGAGTCCTCCTCAGAAGGTCCCACCTGAGGAGCCACCCCGAAAGAGAATGTGCAAGAGGAAGTACGTTGATTCCCCTGAGGAATCTCACAGAAAATACAGATTTTGATGAGAGAAGTGAAGGGTCCACATGGTCACCCCCTGAGGATGTCTCATTCGGAGACGTACTGTAGATCCTGACGCAGAGGGCTGACGAAGCCCATCAGCCCTTCTATGGAGGAATCTGTATTTTTGCAGCTTTCTGTGCTCAATCCTGTACTTCCTGGTTGACCCTACTTGCAGATGAGCTGGTTGAGCTCATTGTGCAGCGTGCCTGGAAGTTCCCCGACACTATTGAGCTGATTCCCCAAAGACCTGATAAATTCCTGTCTCCATCGCAAGACCACCCCCACTGGTCCAGAGGCTTAGCGGTAGATTCTATGGTTGTGGCAACGGCCAGTAAGAAAGAACTTGCTGAAGAAAGTTAGACTGTCCATCCTCCAAAAAGGGAGTCTCTGATGATAGACTAGAAAAGTGGACTTGCACTTCAGCAGTCTTAGCTTTACAGTCGAACTACCTAGCATATTTTACATGTCTCCAGAGGGACTTGATTACAGACCTTTCAGGAACCTTGGTGGGGGTATTGCCTGAAGAGGTGGGTGATAGTCCTCTCAGGTTGCCACCCTAGAGTCCATTTTTAACTCCTCCATGCGGTTGATTGCCCATACAACCGAGGTGGCAGCCAGAGCAGCCGGTTTAGGTGTTGTCATGAGACATCATGCTTGGATTCACTAATGTGACTTTGCGGACCCCTTCAAGTCTTCCTTCATCAGTGCTCCTGTTGAGTCTTTCTTGTTTGGCACAAAAGTTAGACACATTAGTCAGCTGTGAGAAGGATGGAAAGACCCTATCTGCTGTGGGCATATGCTTTTCCGCCTCTCAATGATCCTACACCAGGAATCAGAGAGGCAGGAAGATGCGATTCAAAAAATCGCAAGGGCCTTTCCGTGACGTACATGGTGAGCAATCCCCCCTGGGGCTGGGGGCTCATTGGGAAGGCACCCCTCCCTTGGCAGAGGGGGGCCTGTGAAATATGGGTTCCAGGGATTCCTTCTCTGGTCAGCCCCGTCAGCACTCCTGAAGAGCGTCCCAATTGCTTACCTCTGGAAGCAGTTGGGGGGCGTTTTTCTCTGCACCATTTGCACTGGCAATTGATAACATCAGATTCCTGGGTGGAGAGGATAATGACCACAGGTTACCATATCCTCTTCAACCTTTACCCTAGGCCTTTAAGACGAATCCCTGTGTTCCACCCAGTCAGATGGATGCAGCAGCACCAGAAGTTCTAAAACTGCTGAGAAAGAGTCATCCAAACAATCCCACCAGATCCAATAGGATCCGGATTTTACTCAAGGTTCTTTTTAGTGCCAAAAAAGGCAGGGGAGAGGAGGCCAATTTTGGATCTCTGCATACTGAACAAATTAGTCCGGCAAGCAAAATTCCGGATGGTCACGGTTCAGTCCATTCTTCCAATTCTGGAAAAGAATGAATGTGCTCTATAGATCTTATGGATGTCTGTTATCACATAAACATGGACAAACAATCCAGAAGATATCTCTGCTTACGGCTGGGAGCCAGTCACTACCAATTTCGAGTACTGCCCTTTGGTCTCTCCACAGCCCAGGGGTGTCCACCAAATGCATGGCAGTAGTAGCAGCTCACCTGAGACTGCAAGGATTCTACGCGTTTCCATATCTAGACTATTAGCTCCTTACTGTTCCAACCAGGAGTTTACTGCTTCAAGCCATAATTTACACTCAAATTGTAGCAGAAAAGCTAGGAATCTCAATAAACACAAGTCAAAACTAGTACTGACTCAGTGTAGAGTTCATTGGAGGGCAATGTTCGATGCAATATCCTGCCAATTCGCTTTACCTCATCACAGTGTTACAAAGGTGGAGATCTCAACTTCAAATAATGCTCTCAGAACCTTGTTCCAGCCCGACTAGTCCTACAACTTCTGGACTCCATGGTGGCTACAATCATACTGGTTCCACTAGCAAGATTCCATATGAGGCTGCTTCATTGGCTCCTAGCATCCCAGTGGTCTATATTAACACACCCGTTGTCTTACCCAATCCGCATAACAAAGCGATGCAAGCAGAGTCTGGTACATAAATAAGCAAGGAGGAACCAGATCCTACTCATGCTGGGAAGCCCGGATAGTGTGGCAGTGGGCAATAGCTTCCAACCGCTTTCTCTTAGCAACGCATATTCCCGGGAACTCCAATCTGATTGCAGACAAACTGAGCAGAATCATTTTGATGCCTCACGAGTGGTCTCTTAATCCAGTAATAGTGACACAAATATTTTGTCATTGGGGGTGGCCTTGCTACGATCTCTGTTTCCCCCTTGAAGCACAAATCCAGCAGCTTCTTCGCTCTGATCCCCCTCAGGAGGAGTCACTGAGAAGATGCTCTGGTACACGATTGGCCCTTGAGCCTACTGTATACCTTTCCCCCTTCCCCTCATTCCACAGTTCTTGAAGAAAGCTCAATGGTTGAGAAGCAAAGTAATCCTGTTTGATCATATTGTCCCTGTCAAGTTTGGTTCCCCTTCTATGGCCTCACCTGGTTCACCACCTGTGGACCCTGGATCCATCCCCGGGACCCCTATCGCACCCACAGGGGCTGGTCCCTCCTGACCTCCAGAGTCTCAAGCTGACCATGTGGTTTCTCCATTTCCACTGATTGTCAGGCAAATTATCTTATCTTCCCCAGAGCGAATTATGCTTCTGGCTTCTCATAAACCTTCCACCAGGAAGCTGCATCATAGTAAATGGGTCAGGTTTGTAATCTGAGCTAAAGAACAAGGACTACACCCCTTCTCAACCCTGGTCCATAGGGTCTTAGAATACTTGTCGAGACTACCCCAATCAGGAGCCCCAGCCTTTTCTGTTACAGTTCACTTGGCTGCTATCGCCAATTTTCATAATGGTTTTAATGATTTTTCGTTAGTGTCCCACCGTCTTTGCAAAACCTTCCTAAAGGGAGTTCTGCACCTGAGTCTATTACAAATCCTACTGAACCTTGGAATTTGAGTAGAGTCCTACAAACTTTGACTTGTTCACCCTTTGAACCTTCAGCCACATATGACATAAATTTTTTATCCTGGAAAACCTTATTTCTGGTAGCCATCACTCCAGCCAGGAGAATATCAGAGTTATAAGCCTTGTGTTTAAATCGCCCTTAAATAATTTTCCACAATGAAGAGAGTAACCCCTCCTTCCTGCCAGAGTTATTTCAAATTCAAATCTTAATCAGTCCATGATTTGCCAGATTTTCCACAAAATTTTCAGCAAAGGTGAGTACAGTTTACATCTCTTGGATGTACATAGACAATTGTTTTTTTTTTTTTGGACAGAACTAAGTCTTTCAGAAAGTCGGACCAGCTGTTCTTATCCTTTTCAGACCCAAGACTGGGCAACGCTGTTTCCAAAGTCACCTTATCAAAATGGTTGAGATTGCATTACCTTAGTCTATCAACAGAACAAATTAACTTTACCTCCTAGAGTCCAGGCTTACTCCACCAGGTCAGTATCCAGTTCAGTGGCATTTCATTCCAGAGCCTCTGTGGACGACATTTGTGCAACAGCTACCTGGGCAAACCCCCCCCCCACACACACACACACACACAGCACACTCGCACCTTTATCACTCATTACATATTGGATATGGTCTTCAGGGGAAGAGCATTCTTTTGCTCAGTGGTGCTCAGGAATATCCTTCCATAGGGCCTCCCAGGACAAAGTCCCATCAGTAAGGAATGAATGAAGATTTACAACATCAGCTAAAGAAGTTATGTCCTTACATATAATGTTCCTTCTGTGTTGTCGATCTTCATTAATTCCTTGCGTCCCACTTTCCTACCCTTCCGGAAGACTCCTGGTGGTTTGGGTTGGTCCTAACTACTAGATAGGGCCTCCATTTTTTTCTCTCCTGATGGGCAAACTCTATCTGAAGATAGGAGGAGAGGGGCACTATGAGTATGACTTGGCTCGAGAGTTTTTTGGCTGGTGTGAGCTAGTATTGGCAGAGTCAGTTCTGAGTACGGAACAGGGACCCCTCAGTAAGGAATGAATGAAAATCTACAACACAGATGGAAAGTTATAGTATGGACATAACTTTTTTATGAAAAGTAGATGGAGAATAGGAATTCACCTGTTGAGCGTACACCCTCAAGCATTACTCCGTTATAGTACTCACTCAGTTCTAGGCACAGTCACAGCTCAATTAGGTACTATAACAATTAAATTTTCAGGCCAGTGAGAGCAGCTGGTTAATACACCCATTTGCGTGCATGTCCTCTGGTGACCCATCTCTTTTTTTTTTTTGTCAGCATGCTGAAGTTGATTTAATACTTCCTTTATTTTGGTTTCCTGCCATGCATTGCCTGGATTTGCTTTAGTTACTTCAGTCCCCTGGCAGGTGTCTGGTGACTGCTCTAGGAAGCGAGAATTTTGTTCCCAGGCCGCCTCTTTTGGATCCAGCAAAGCACTGTCATTTGGGATGTTGAAGGGTCTGCCAGGGTTTACATGTCAGATCCTAGATATCAGTCCATTTGTTTGGTAGAAACTGTCTTCATCGGGTACAGGAATGCATCCTTAGAAATATGCTGTTCTAAGCCTGTAGAATAGTGTGTATTGTACTTTTAAGAAACGTTTCGAGGACAAGCATGTGCATATAAATAGCAGGCATGCGTTAGCTTCAGTGTCATTTTGAGAGTGCAGCAGGGAGTCAGCATGTATGAGTGTGATAGCTAGTTTGTTTAAAAGTTTATCTAAGTTAGTTATTAAGCCTCAATCCTGATGTGTTTGTTCATAATAAAGCCGCTTGAACAGAACCTACATATGTTCATCTGTTTTATCCTGACCAGACGAACGGCAATTCTCTGAAGTGCAAATTCAGGCTACCAGAAGTTGCATATGTAAAGTCATTTATTTACTAGCACTGGCTTTCGACTAGACCTGTCCAAGCAAGCAGCCATTCAAGAGATGCCAGCACTGGATAATGTTCAGGGTCTACAGCATTTTCTTGGTATGGTCAACTGTTTAGACAAGTTTGTACCAGACTTCAGTGAGTTGACAGATCCTTTGAGAGCTAATGTGCAAAAATGATGATTGGTCTCGTTGATGATTGCACAAGAGAGCATTTGAAGACTTTAAGCAGGAAATTGCCATCCCAGCTATGTTAAGATACTATGATGTCAGTAAACTAGTGAGACTGTCCTGTGATGCTTCAAAATTTGGTCTTGGCACAGTTGTTATTCGAGGATGTATGAGTAATCTATGCATCTAGAACTCTTACTGAAATGCAATATTCTCAAACTGAGAAAGAGCTTTTGGCAATAATATTTGCATGTTCAAAGTTTCATGTTTATATTTATGGTCGAGCTATTCAGATTGAAACTGATCACTATCTTCTAGTCACTATTTTAAAGAAGCCTATTCATTCTGCTCCAGCAAGATTACAAAGAATGATACTCAGATTGCAAAAGTACAACAAAATGGTCTCTACAAAAGGCAAACTTTATCTGGCTGATCCCTTGTATTTCAGGGAGATGTGGATAATGTAACAGCTTAACTCATTACAGCATCCAGGCGTTTCTGCAGTTACCTCCCACTGTGCCTCTAGGTGTCAAATATTGCTTGTTCATATTTGCATTAATTCCAAAACCATGTTACATACAAGGTATCAGTATATTTTGTCTTGCAGCATACATGATGGCAAACACAATTGTATTGATACATGATCTCTGTCGATTAGTATTTGTTAGAACTGTAAGGTGATAACTTCATTTTTTAAAGGCTGAATCCACACCCACTGGGAGTTAGATACACACTCAAAAGAGCTCTACTGGAGGGAATGAGTTAATACAGAGAATTTTGGCTTTGTCATGGAAGTGCGTAATTTTTCTGCCACGAGACTTGAGCTGACAGACCATACAAAGAAGTACAATTTTCCAAAGCTCAACTACTTCATTAATGTTGGATGGCCATCAAAGCAATCTAGTGCACCATCTGCAATGCAAACTTATCTTCCTTACAGAGATGAGATGTTGATGGAAGATGACACTATTTTCAGAGGTCCTAAAATTGTTGTTCTTGCTTCCTTACAGTGTGAATATATCCAGATTTTACATTGTGGTCATCCAGGTTCCAAATCTACCAAAAGAAGGGCGAGAAGACTAGTATTTTGGTCTTCTCTAGCAAGAGATATTGATAAAGTTCTACTTGTTCAGTATGCAATAGTACTAAACCACATTTAGACAGAACCACTTCAGCTAAGTCAAGTTCCTGAACTACCTTGGTCAGCAGTAGCCTCTAATATATTCGAGTGGAACAGTCAGCATTACTTAGTGTTGGTAGTCTTACTCAAACTGGTTTGAGATCTGTTTACTACCTAACCTAACGACCACTGCTGTAATCACCAAGTTGAAACATCATTTCTCGGTCCATGGTAGTCCACCCAAAGTTATTTCTGACATTGGTACCCAACTTACCAGTCAGTTTCAGAAATTTGTGAAAGAGTGGAACTTTGTACATGTTACTAGTAGTTCAGAATACCCACAGTCAAGTGGGCTAGCGGAACGTGCAGTACAGAGTGCAAAGCAATTAACTAGAGAAGTTAAAGCATGACACTACCTCTTTGAGACCAATGACTGGTGTCAGAATTATGGTCTGAAGTTTAATGCAAAAAAAATGCATTATCCCCTTTGGAAAAAATTAAGTTCCCACGAATTACCACTTTGATGGGAGCCCACTGATCACTGAAGGGGGGGCCATAAGAGATCTGGGCACCCAGGTCGACAACCACCTCACCTTCAACCACCACATTGCCACTATGGTCAGAAAGTCCTTCTACATGGCACATCTTGTAACCAAAGGCTGTGCATCCAGGAAGAGAGGTCATCATCCCTCTCTACTCATTCCACATTAGACCGATCATTTAATATAATGCCCCATTTGGCATGTATCTGACCACACACCAACAGCTGGAGAGGCCACAAAAATACCTCACAAAGGATCCTAGGCCTTAAACACACTTCCTACATGGGCAGACTCAAGAATCTTCAGCTGTTCTCAGTCTCTTATTGTCTACTTAGAGGTGATCTCTGCTTGACTTAGAAAGCCATGTCCAACCCAGCCCTACTTGAAATGCTACACTTAAAGAAATCCCAGTCCCCCCACGCTACATGCTCCAGAGGTCACAACCTCATTACCACAATTAACAGCACATGCTGGAGGGACAGGTTAATCTCCCAAAGACTGCCCATACTCTGGAATAAGCTTCCCATTCATGTCAAGCAGTGCACCTCACTGGCCCTCTTCAAGAGAAATCTTGACGAGTGGATGGGTAACAAAGTTCACTCCAGTGATCATTCCAGTTACTCCACTGGTTATGAGCATTGTGAACTAAGACTGGGTGGCACGGTGCCTGGGCAGTTTTTTTAGCTAGGCTTGTAAAGGCTCCAGGGCCATTAGCCTAATACACACCTATGAACCAATCTCAGCAACATACGCAGTGACAATATACTTGGCTCTCCTGCTCAGAGACTTCTGTCTAGGTAAACCAGAACACCACTGCTTATCAGTTCTAGTTTGTTGTGTCCGAAAGCAAAGAACAGAACGATCAAAGCCCAAGTATTCAGAAGTAACTGGTATATGTGCCAAGCTGAGATCCTACTCCATGGAACCTGAGGGTGTGGAGTAGAGGAGAAATCGGACACCTTTTTCCTGTATCAGAATAGATATCACAGCATTGTTCATGTGATACAGATTCTAGATCTCGGAGCAACCCAGATAATGTTCCTGTTGCAGAACATGTCTTAACTTCTACTTCCATTTCTGATGATGATCCTGATTTCTCCAGAGTTGAACATTCAGCAGAGACTGTCCCAGTTGTAGTGTGTGTGTGTTGTACCTTTAAGAAGCGTTTCAAAGACAGCACATGCATATAAATTGCAAGCACATGCTAGCTTCAGTGCCAGTTTGATTGCAGCCAGGGAGTGAGCATGTACGAGTATGATAGCTAGTTTGTTTATAAGATTATCCAAGTTAGTTATTAAGCTTCAATCCTGATGTGTTTGTACATAATAAAGCTGCTTAAATAGAACCCATAGATGTTCATCTGTTTTGTCCTGACTAGCAACAAAGCCTATTCAACCTCAACCTCTCTGCTGGATCCATGTTTGAAGAATGGAAAATGGTGGTAGTCATCTCTGTGCACAAGGGTGGAGAGGTCCACTATTGATCCAGACTCTAAAGCTCTATAAGCCCCAACCAGCTTGTTCTGTGAAAGCAGTGGAATATATTAACAAGGACATAAACAGTTAACGAGGCCTGGTTGCAGTTCACTTTGGTTTAAGGGCCGATCCTGTCTCCTGAACCTAGTGGAGTTCTTTAAACTTATCACTGATGCTTTAAACTCTGAATCCCTTCACACTCCCTGCCTGAACCTGGCCAAGGCCTTTGATACTGTACCACAGTCCAGTGTTACTGACAAGGTAGTTAAACTAAACTTAAACCCCAGTGTTACCGGCTGGATAAAGTTAGTGTGAAAAGTATGTTGTGTAACAAAACTTTACCATTGGCTTTCCCCAGCGGTCAGTGCTAGGACCACTTGTCTGTGGTATGTACTTCTCTGATGTCAAGGTTGACATCGGACAACTTGGAGCAGTCATTAACTCTCCATATGACTTCCCAAATTCTTCAGGAAGGATTTAACATGTACCAATATGTAGTGCGTGGACCACAGCCTAAGACTAAATGCCAATAAACTCATCCTTTTGTCTTTTTTGCAAAACTGGGCACTCGTGCGTTTGCAGCATAGGTAAGAACTTTGACATTTGACTCTGCCATTAGGGACCTGGGCACTTTTGTCAACAAAAAACAATGTAGCCACTATTTGGAAATCCATTCACTTTGCTAGCCCAATCACTAGGGTGGTTTCTTCTTGATGTTGGGAGGTTATCTCTGTCTACTACTTACTCATCAGGCCCATAATTAAGTACATCATCCCCTTTGGTATGTACCTAAGTGTATGAGACAGCTTAAGAGACCATTGTGTTTCCTTGTTACCGTAATTAAGGGCATGTTAAAGTGGCTCTGTCTTTTCTGTTTCCACAAGACTCTTGAGAGGTGACCTGTTTAGCCTACAGATCCTCAAAGGATCCAGTCCTATCTATGCAACCTCCTGCATGTTTGCAAACCTCATCACCCACTCGAGATCTTGCCTTTCGAAACATAAATAGGGCCTTCTGGTGAAATAGTGGTATATCTCATAGAATCCTTATTTTGGAGTATACTTCCTTGGATGTCGAGCAGAGTTAGTTTCCTGACCCTCTTTAACCTGGATGAATGGATGGGCAGTTGTAAATATAACTCTGGTCTTACCTTTCAAGCCGTTATTGAAAGGGGTCAAAACTAAGTATAAATTATGTCAATAGCTACTTATGGTTTGGGATAGTGGAGTCCTGTGGATCAATAGCGTAGCATTCCTGTCCAAACCTATTATGTCTTTTTTCTATGCGAGTCTGGAGCATATCATTAGCAGCAGTGTCCCTGAATTCCAGTAAGGGATCAGGTGGGGATTCGGTCAAGAACCCAGTTCAAATGATGAGAGTTAAGGACCCTTCACCATTTTGGGAAAGTCTCAACACTTCAGCTATTGTGACTTAGGGCCCTCAGCTGCCAGTCACATGCTGAGATTCCAGGAGTCTCTCTGAGCAGGGGAGGTAGAAGGCAGAGGGGGGATTCATGACAAGAGCCTTACAAGGATGCTGGATTTTGTGTAACCCCAGTTTTCAGGTTGCAAGGCACGCCATAAAATCTGGTTACATTCTAGATGAATGCATTGTGCTAGGTAGCTGCCACAGCATTCTTCAATACAAGACATGCCTGGTTGAGTAGTCTGTCCTTTCCAGAGTATATAAAGGCAGAGCTCTTGGATATTTCTGTGTGGACTTCCAGCAGAGAAAGTATTCAAAATGATGAAAAGTGAAGACAGTACAGTCCGTCAAAGATATTTTGCATTCTCCACCTGCAAAATGTTAACTGTCCTAGCAAAAACTGTCCCTTCCGTCTCTAACTGGACAAGTATAAATGGCAAAAAGGGAAGAGGGGAACTATGGAAGAAGGTGGCAAACTGAATAAAAGGGTAGACCTGTGTTCCACTGTATGAAATAAGGCTGTAGTAAAATCAATTGCAGTAGTTACAGCTAGGTTGTTCCAAAGAAGGTTCTGAACTTTATGGCATAAGAATGAAGAGGTAGGCTAAGCTCTTTAGTGGGATACCTGATGGTGCAACAGCTGGTTTGTGTTGCTGCAGTTGCTCAGAGGAACAAGCCGCCTGGTATTTAACCTGTAAGGCTCTGCCCCTCCAAAAGCTGGCCAATGAAAATGCAGCCAGTGCCTTCACAGGAGCAAGCCAATCAAAACTAAGAACACCAGTCCCCATGACAAAATATGTTCCACCTAAAACCCTAAGATCATAAGCTCTGAACCTCCTGTAGGTAGCCAAATCTAACAGCTGACAAGATGACTTCTTTTGTATAGTGTCTGTGACAAAGATATGGAACACTATCTTACCATGATCGTGTCTTTTGTCTTTTCCCGGTTAGGGGTCGCCACAGTGGAACTCCGGTCCGCTAATGATTGGTAGTTGATTTTTACGTGCAGAGTTACCAGCCCTGATGCACAACCTTCAGCGAAGGTACGCCCATTCACTCATTTCTCCACGCAGAAGATGCTTTAGCTGAGAATCGAACAGGACAGCGTCTTACTGTGAGGCGACAACGCTACCGCAGCACTACCACCGCCACAGACTATCCTACCATGATAAGGAATTAAATTAAGCTCCACATTTTCCATGAAAAACTTAAAGGACATCTCACATTTACTACATTGTACCTCATAATTCCACTCATTTAACACTCCCTACTTGTGACATTTCCCACACCATAACTATACCTCTATCTGTATTCCTTTTACAAGCTACATATACATCCCACGTGGAATTATATTTCTTTTAATCTTTTCCCTTCTTTCCCATTACACCATTTAGACTTAACATCTTCAGCCTTTGTTTAAACTACCCTTACTACGACTTTCCTTCTGTTTCACTCCCCCTGACACTTTGTTTTCCCTTACTTTTTCTGTCCACCACTTCACTGATTTCCTATTAACAGCGATGCAATTATTCAATAAAGTCTGCTATTTTGAACTTGGTTTCCTAATGAACTTGCAAGTATTAATTCCTGTGTCACTAAAATGTAGACTGCAGTGCTAGCTTTTTTGTATTTGAAATTTCACTACTGTTTTATACTGCAGTATCAAAACTGCATTGCTTGGAGCTTTTCTTCCCAGTCCTGTGCTGAAAAACAGGCTGTACCTTAGACAATGTATCCCAATTAACAAATGGAATGAATGGTTTGAAATTTAAATGTCATGTCCTCTGCCATCTCAAGCCTTTGCCTTTATTGACTGCCATCTGGACACACACACATGTGCAATCAGTCTTCCTCGTGACATAATTTCCTCAGAGCTGCAACTCTGACAGTTTTGCTAAAAACAAATGCACCAGCCTCATTAGTTCTTAGAATCTTTGGCTAATGGCATCTCAGATTAGTCATGGAGCCGATGTATGTTTTCATCTGCTTTAACATGTAGGTTGTCCGATCCAGTGTGATCAGACATCTGCACCTTGTACCATAGTATTAGATATGAGAGCTCTGACTCCTCCCCTACCCACAATTGTATTCTGCTGCCTGAATTACCTCAGATCTTGTTTTGCCACCTACCTAACCAGATGCGTTGACTGATCCCTTTTCCATAATAACTGAAAATTTTGTTCTTCCCTTTAGATACAAATAGGATTTCTTTGTGATAAATTATAGTCTTAGGATTACCGTTTATTATGTAGGATAGTTTATAGAGTTAGTGTGGAATTAGGATAGTTGATGGTGTGGATTTTCCTAGTATATTTATCTTTTTAAATTTCTCCAAGTCTTTTGGGTTTCTAGTACCATGACAGTAATGGACCCCATTCATAAGTCAGAGTACGATTAAAGTTCATTAAATTAGTATTTTCAGTCTTTGATGTCAGCCAGAAGTGCTCTTTGCAGCACCCGCAGTGTGCCCAGTAATGACTCCTGCAGTTCGTATGGAGTTACATGTATTGGTAACGTATCCAATTATGAGTGTAGATTCTTTTTTTATAAGGTCCATTGCTCCTCCCATTGGAACTGTCAGGGTTATCTATCTTCCACATTGCTCTTGTTTCTGCCTGCAAATACTCTTATTTTATGCCTTTGTGTCTGTATGCAAGACCCTGTATTCACTGGGTGTGTCGATTTCAATGATCAACGCTACTTTTGTCTTTTCATGGACCACCTTATCTGGTTTTTTGCATCTATCATTTGAACTTTTGGTAATGGATGATCCCATGTGATATAGACCATCATTTTCAGTGATGCTTTGTGGCTCGTCTTTCCAGTGTTTTTCAGCCACTTCAGTACCATAATGCTTGCACAGTCCCCAGTGTAGCAGTCTTGCCATATTATTATGCCTTTCGGTATGTAGTCCTCCTGCCATTAGTTTGTCACAACCAACAATGAGATGTGCAGCGGATGTTCTTCATCTCACATTGCTGCAGTCCTTACTTATGGGTAGTCCGCTGTCCTCGGTCGGCCCGAATACCAAAGTATTAGGCTGACGTCGGTCATGGGCGCTTAGAACTGACATCAGAGCGTCAGGGTATAAAAGCGCATGACCGACGTCATATCCTCAGTCTTTTTTGCCGCATGGTCCGATGCAGAAGCAGCGTTGCAAGTGCCGTTCGGCGTTCTGAAATTTTTCGAATTCGGAGTTTCAGACCGATACCAAGTTGGCTAAGTACCCCGTTGGGGAATATTTTTGTTTTTTCTTGCCTCAGTTATTTACCGGATGTCAGAAAAAGTGAATAATTGTATTTCTTGTGGGAAACCGATACCGCATAGGGATTACCACTCGCTTTGTATTCCTTGTTTGGGACCGGAGCACGACGTAGTAGGGTGTCGGTTTTGTGCTAGGTTCAATAAGCGCACTATAAAACGGAGGTTAGATTGCGCTAGGTTAGTCTTTGGCAAGCGGTGTAATTATAATATGCCGTCGGATCCTCCGACGCCCGCTTCCACTAAGAAGCGCAAAGACAAATCTGTAAAGCCTAGACAGGATGATTTGTCCGTTTCGGACGCCGGTCCTTTAGAAGCTACAGGGGAGCAGGTGCACCCGGCTGAAATTCCTGTTGATACTCAGGGGGAAACTTTGATTTTGCAAGAGGTGGCCTCTCAGGAGTCAGGGCAGGCGGAAGGGGCCTCTCAGGTTACTATTCTCCCTTCTGTACCTAGGGTGGTTAGGCCTTCTGCTACTATTTCAAAGGCTCCTTCTAAGAGCAGGTCTGTTTTGTCTTCCTCTGGTGTCAGTCCTGGTTCCTCAGGGTCAGTGCCTAAAAAGCACATGCTTAAAATGGCAGAAGATTTGATTACTTTAATTAGAGGTTCTATGTCCCCTCCTGATAAGAGGCCCAGGGTAGAGACAGAGTTGGAAAGTTTGGAGCAGGCCTCAAATGATTCAGAGTCTTCTGTGGAAGACATTCAAGATTTTCCTCCTTATTCAGATTCTGATGCAGAGGATTCCACTCCTTCTGCTTCTCCTCCTGAGGATTTTTCATTTTCAGAAACTTTACATTCCATGAGGGAACATTTTAAGTGGGAAGGTCAGGATTTCTCTGATTCCCGGAAAAGGCTTAGGGAATTCTTGTTTCTACCACAGCATAGACCCTTAGCTATACCTCCAGTTTTGGATGTTGTTCAAGATGTTTTCTCGGAGGCTTCCCTTAATCCAGATTCGGTGCCTCCTGCGCCAGTCAAACCGGACAGGTATTACAGGGTGCCTGAGGCTCATAAATATCTGTATAAAAGTCCTAGAGCAGACCCAGAAACCATTAGTCAGGGGCCTAAGGGTGTTAGAGCTTCTGTTGTAAAAAATCCGGTTCCTCTAGATAGAGGCTAGAGCTTTGGATAGATGGGGTAAGAAGGTGTATACCTCTTCTACGTTGGCAATGAGGGCTTTAAAGTGCCAGTTTCATATGTTGAAATATCAGAATTTCCTCCTTTCTCAGCTAAAATCTAAGGTGTATGCTTTAGCAGAGGGTATAGAGTGTAAAGAATTGCAAGATTTGGTACATGTCTCTGAACAGGTGGGCAAGCGTTCTTTGCAGTGTGGCTTTGATGCTTTACAGGCTTCTTCTAGGGTGGCTGCCACTGGTTCAGTTATTCGAAGGCACGCCTGGCTTAAGGATCAGAATTTGTCAGAGCATGTTAAGACTAGAATTCTGGATGCTCCTTTACAGTCTGAAGTTTTGTTTGGTCCTCCTGTGGAGTCTGTATTAAAGAAAATGGAGGACAAGGCTAAGTCTATGCAGACTGTTAAAGATTTTTTGCAGGTGCAACCTCCGAAGTTTAGTAAAAATTGGCCTTCTAAAGGATGGACGTACCCTTCTTCTGATTCTCAGTCTAGGGGCAGATCTAGACGTGGTAGGGGCAGAGCTCAGAGTTCCTTCAGACCTAGAACATGGAGTTCGCCTGCACAGTCTGCAGGTGAGGGCAGGGGCCAGTCCTTTCTTAAACAGGCCCAATGACCTGCATTTTCAGCTGCCAGATTCCTCTTGCCTGGCAGCTCCTTTGGGAGGAAAGTTAGCACTTTTCAAGCAAAACTGGCTTTTGGTCACCCAGGACAAATGGGTGTTGGACATTATAAACAGAGGCTACAAGTTTTATTTCCATACATTGCCTCCTTTCAAAGGTATGCCAGATGTTCCTCCTCGACAAAAGATAGAGGCTCACAAGCAGATTTCTTTACTTCTTCAAATAGGAGCTATACAGCCAGTTCCTCTGTCAGAAGTGGGCCTAGGATTTTATTCTCGCCTGTTTCTAGTTCCAAAGAAAGGGAACACGTGGAGACCAATTTTGGATTTATCTATCCTCAACACTTACCTGGACATTCCAAAGTTCAAGATGCTGACGTTATAACAGCTTTTACCTCTGTTGGGAAAAGATCACTGGATGGTAACTCTGGATCTCAAAGAGGCTTATCTTCATGTTCCTATCAGGCCAAGTTGCAGGAGGTACCTACGTTTTCGAGCTGGAAATTTACATTATCAGTTCTCTGCATTGCCCTTTGGCTTATCTACTGCGCCCAGAGTGTTCACAAAGGTTCTGGCTCCAGTGATAGCCTTCTTCAGGTTAGGAGGAATTCAGATTTATCCTTATTTGGACGATTGCCTGATTATTGCTCAAGAGAAGGACGAACTTCATCATCTACAGTATGTGATGGCAGTGTTAAGATGCCTAGGGTATTCTGTGAACGAAACAAAGTCCAGTCTAGTACCCTCTCAAGACATGTGCTTTCTGGGTGTGAGACTGAATACAGCCTCCCAGATGGCTTTTTTGACCCCGGACAAACAAAGAAGCCTTTCTCTTTATTTCCATCAAATGTCTCTACAGTCCAGGCTGACTGCAAGGACAGTCCTTCAAGCCTTGGGGTTCATGGCATCTTGTATTCTGGTGCTTCCCAATGCCAAACTGCATATGAGGAAGCTTCAATGGTATCTCAAATGTATGGACACAACACTGCCAAGATCTAGACACTGTCATTCAGATAATACCTTGCATTCAGAAGGAATTTTTGTGGTGGGCTCAGGAATGTCACCTAAACAAGGGACTCTCTGTGACCCGACCAGAGGCGAGTCAGATTCTAACGACAGATGCCTCGGACAAGGCTTGGGGAGCACATCTCAATGGAAAATGGGTGCAAGACACGTGGCCTGTCAAACTTCAACATTTGCATATCAACTTGAAGGAGATGTTAGCAGTTCAATTTGCATTAAAGGCTTTCAAGGATTTACTTCACCCAGGGCAGGTGTTGATTCAAACAGACAACACTACTGTCATGTGGTACATCAACAAGCAGGGGGGAACCCATTCGTACCCTCTTTGCAGACAAGCAATGATTTTGTGGGAGACTGCTCTCAGCTTACACCTCAATCTTCAGGCAAGGTTTCTGCCACGAGCACAGAACTCCTTAGCAGATGTGTTGAGCAGACAAATAGTGGATCCTCACGAGTGGAAATTGGATCCTCATGTATTTCAAGAGTTGACAGTGTTATGGGGGACTCCAGACATAGATCTGTTCGCTTCTCCACTAAATTACCAGTTGCCAAAGTTTTGCCCAAAAATGTTTCATCACACAGCTTGGAAGGTGGATGCTCTATCATTCAGTTGGAGCAATCTTCATGTCTATGCCTTTCCACCTCTGCCTCTTCTTCCCAAGGTACTCTTGAAGGCCAGACAAGACAAGCCATCCATGATCCTGATAGCGCCGGATTGGCCTCGACAGCACTGGTACCCACTACTGAGGAGTTTAGTGAGGGAGCCTCCATGGCCTCTACCTTTGATTCCGCATCTTTTGTCTCAGGAGGGCAATCACTTCCTCAATGCCAGGATTTAGTCTCTGCATCTAACAGCCTGGCATATTCTGTTTTAGACCCTGGAGGGTCTCAGCTTCCGCAACAAGTTTTGAATGTTATTTTGGAGGCCAGAAGGCCTAGTACCAGGAAAGTTTACGCGGATAAATGGAGGAGATTTTTTATTTGGAGCAAAGTAAAGGCATTTGATGTTTCCAAGCCTAATTTAAGTGCTTCTCTTCAATATCATACTGAGTTATTGGACAAAGGTTTGTCTTTCTCCTCTATAAAGATTCATGCTGCAGCCATTTCTGCTCACTATGATTGTGATCCTCCTTTATTCTCTCATCCTGTGTTTAAGCAATTTCTTAGAGGGGCAAAGAACATAAGACCCCCACGTAGAGCTCCTACTCCTGCTTGAGATCTCAATTTTGTGTTGGAAAAACTTACTCTACAACCTTTTGAGCCTGCAGCTACTGCCGAATTAAAGTATTTGTCATGGAAGACTGCTTTTTTGTTGGCCATTACTTCTGCAAGAAGGGTTTCTGAATTACAGGCCCTTATGGCAGTGGAGCCTTTCCTGATTTTTCATAAGGACAGGGTATCTTTGCGTACTAATCCTTCCTTTATGCCTAAAGTGGTTTCTAGTGTGGCTTTAAATCAAACTATTCATTTGCCTACTTTTTATGCAAACCCCCAAAATAAAGGGGAGAAGATTTTGCATACTTTGGATATTCACAGGCAGTTACGTTATTACTTGAGCAGAACCAAGGAGTTCAGACAGTCTCAGCAGTTTGTTTCTTTTGCTTTGGGTTCTCAGGGTAAACCTGTGTCAAAACAAACTATTTCTAAATGGATTGGGAGTTGTATTTCTTTCTGTTATTCCCATCATGGTAAGGAGGTTCCAGCTGGAGTTAGAACTCATTCCACTAGGGCTACTGCCACTTCTACTGCCTTTCTAAGGGGGGTAGCTACAAAAGATATTTTGGAAGCAGCTACTTGGTGTTCAGTACATACTTTCTCTAAACATTACCACATTCCTCTTTATTCTAAATCTAGGGCTGGGTTTGCCACTGCAATATTACAGGGCATTTTAGCAGCCCCTAATGCTTTATGATATTTCCATCCTCCCATTCCCGTTGCTTTGGGATTCTACCCATAAGTAAGGACTGCAGCAATGTGAGATGAAGAACATAGTACAGATGTTCTTCGTTTTCCATTGCTGCAGTCCTTACTATTGGGTATAGTCCGCATCCAGTCGGCCCGAATACCAGAGTATAAGGCTGACGTCGGTCAGGGCGCATTAGACTGACGTCAGTACGTCAGGGTACTAATGCGCATGACCGGCGTCATATCCTCAGTCTTTTTTGCCGCGTGGTCCGATGCAGAAGCAGTTTTGCGAGTGCAGGTTGGCGTTCTGAAATATTTCCGAAACCGGAGTTTCAGACCGAATCAGAGTTGGCTAAGTACCCCGTTGGGGAACATTTTGTTTTTTCTTGCCTCAGTATTTAACCGGATGTCAGAAAAAGTGAATAACTGTATTTCTTGTGGGAAACAAATACCTCATAGGGATTACCATACATTGTGTATACCTTGTTTAGGGCCTGAGCACGACGTTGTTGGTTGCTGCTCTTGTGCTAGGTTTAACAAACGCACTATTAAGAGGAGGTTAGACTGTGCCAGATTAGTGTTTGGGAAGCGTTGCAATTATAAAATGCCGTCTGATGCTCCGGCGCCGCTTGCCAAGAAGCGCAAGGACAAAACAGCGAAGCCTAGGGTTGATGAACCGGCAGTCCCGGACGTCGGTTCTTTAGGAGGCTCAGTGGAGCCAGAGGTTTTGCCAGGAGTTTCTATGGAGTCTCAGGCAGAAACTTTACTGTTACAGGATGTACCCTCTCAGGAGGCAGGCCAGGCTGGGGGGCTTCTCAGGTAACTATTCTTCCCTCTCTTCCCAAAGTAGTTAGAGCCTCTCCTTCTGTTGCCAAAACTTCTTTTAGAGGTAGGCCAAGTTCAGCTTCAGTAGGGGCTTCTCCTAGCCTTCGGGTTCTGTACCTAAGAAACATATGCTTAAAATGGCAGAAGATTTGATTACTATGATTAGAGGTTCTATGGGCCCTCCTGATAAGAGGCCTAGGGTGGAACCAGAGTTTGACAGTTTTGAACAGGGTTCAGGGGCTTCTGAGTCTTCTGCGGAAGATTTGCAGGAGTATCCTCATTATTCTGATTCTGATGTGGATGATGCCACTCCTTCGGCTTCTCCTCCTGAGGATTTTTCCTTTTCAGAGACTCTGCATTCCATGAGGGAGCACTTTAAATGGGAAGGCCAGGATTACTCTGATTCCAGGAAGAGGCTTAGGGAATTCTTGTTTTTACCCCAGCATAGGCCCTTAGCTATACCTCCTGTGTTGAATGTGGTGGAAGATGTTTTTGCAGAGGCTTCCCTGAACCCTGATTCTTTGCCTCCTGCTCCTGTTAAACCTGATAGGTACTATAGGGTGCCCGAAGCTCATAAGTATTTGTTTGAGTCCTAGGGCGGACCCAGAAACTGTTTCTCAGGGGCCTAAAGGTGTTAAGGCCTCTGTGGTTAAAAATCCTGTTCCCACTGACAAAGAGGCAAGGGCGTTGGATAGGTGGGGTAAGAAAGTGTATACTTCTTCCACTCTAGCCATGAGAGCGTTGAATTGTCAGTTTCACATGCTGAAATATCAAAATTATCTCCTTTCACAATTGAAATCTAAGGTGGATGCTTTGGCGGAAGGTATTGATTGTAAAGAATTGCTGGATTTAGTTTGTGTCTGAACAAGTGGGCAAGCATTCTTTGCAATGTGGTTTTGATGCTGTGCAGGCCTCCTCGAGGGTGGCTGTAGTTCTGTTCTTCGCAGGCATGCCTGGTTGAGGGATCAAAATTTGGCTGAGCATGTTAAGACAAGGATTTTGGATGCTCCTTTACAGTCTGATGTGTTGTTTGGTTCACCTGTGGAAGCAGTTTTAAAGAAAATGGAGGACAAAGCTAAGTCTATGCAAACTGTTAAAGATTTTTGCAGGTACAGCCACGAAGTTTAGTAGAAATTGGCCTGCTAAGGGGTGGACATATCCTGCTTATGATTCCCAGTCTAGGGGTAGGTCTAGACGTGGTAGGGGCAGGGCTCAAGGTTCTTTTAGGCCTAGAACAGGGAGTTCACCTGCTCAGACTTCTGGTGAGGGCAGGGGTCAGTCCTTTCGTAAACAGACCCAATGACCTGCCTTTTCAGCTGCCAGTAGATTCTCGTCTGGCAGCTCCTTTGGAAGGACGACTGTCTCTTTTCAAAGGAAATTGGGATTTAATTACTCAAGACAGATGGGTGTTGGACATCATTCACCACGGTTACAGATTTTATTTCCATACAATGCCCCCTTTCAAAGGCATGCCAGGCGTTCCTCCTCCACAAAGAAAAGAGGCTCACAAGCAAGTTTCTCAGTTACTCCAAATGGGGGCCATTCAGCCAGTCCCTGTATCAGAAAGGGGCCTAGGATTTTATTCTCGCATGTTCCTAGTACCAAAGAAGGGGAACACGTGGAGACCGATTTTGGATTTATCTCTCCTCAACACTTATCTGGACATTCCCAAGTTCAAGATGTTGACGTTACAACAGCTTTTACCCCTGCTGGGCAAAGATCACTGGATGGTAACTTTAGATCTCAAGGAAGCTTACCTTCATGTGCCTATCAGGCTAAGTTACAGGAAGTATCTGCGGTTTCGAGCTGGAGATTCTCATTATCAGTTCTCTGCATTGCCCTTTGGCTTATCTACTGCCCAGAGTATTCACAAAGGTTCTGGCTCCAGTGATAGCTTACTTCAGGCTACAAGGACTTCAAATCTATCCTTATTTAGATGACTGCTTGATTCTGGCTCAAGAAAAGGAAGACCTTCTACAGCATCTGGAATATGTTATAGCAGTGCTAAGATGCCTAGGGTATTCTGTAAACGAAATAAAGTCCAGTCTAGTACCCTCTCAAGACATGTGCTTTCTGGGTGTGAGACTGAATACAGCAGCCCAGATGGCCTTTTTAACCCCGGACAAACAAAAGAGTCTATCACTTTACTTCCATCAACTATCTCATCAGTCCGTGCTGACTGCAAAGACAGTCCTTCAAGCATTAGGGTTCATGGCATCTTGTATTCTGGTGCTTCCCAATGCCAAACTGCATATGTGGAAGTTACAATGGTATCTCAAAAATGTATGGACACAGCACTGCCAGGATTTAGACACTGTCATTCAAATAATACCTTGCCTTCAAAGAGAATTTTTGTGGTGGGCTCAGGAATGTCACCTAAACAAGGGACTCTCTGTGACCCGGCCAGAGGCGAGTCAGATTTTACCGACAGATGCCTCGGACATTGCTTGGGAGCTCATCTAAATGGAAAGTGGATACAAGACAAGTGGCCTGCCAGACTACAGCATCTACATATCAACATGAAGGTGATGTTAGCAGTCCAGTTCGCATTACTGGCTTTCAAGGAGTTACTTCTTCCAGGGCAGGTGTTGATTCTAACAGACAACACAACTGTCATGTGGTACATCAACAAACAAGGGGGAACACATTCTTATCCTCTATGCAGGCAAGCAATGATTTTATGGGAGACTGCGCTACGCTTGCACCTAACTCTTCAGGCAAGGTTTCTGCCAGGAGCACAGAACTCCTTAGCAGATGTGTTAAGCAGACAAATCATGGATTCCCACAAGTGGAAACTGGATCTTCATGTATTTCAGAAATTGACAGTGTCATGGGGAACTCCAGACATAGATCTGTTAAGCTTCTCCACTAAACCACCAGCTGCCACAGTTTTGCACAAAGGGGTTTCATCACACAGCTTGGAAAGTGGATGCTCTGTCTTTCAGTTGGACAAACCTTCATGTGTATGCCTTTCCACCTCTGCCTCTTCTTCCAAAGGTACTGTTAAAGGTCAGACAGGACAGGCCAAGGATGATTTTGATAGCTCCAGATTGGCCTCGGCAACACTGGTACCCTCTACTACGGAGTCTGGTAAAGAAGCCTCCATGGCCTTTACCTTTGATTCCACATCTGTTATCCCAGCAGGACGGTCATCTGCTCGATGTCAAGCTTCACTCTCTTCATCTGACAGCCTGGCATATTCTGTGTTGAAACACAGCAGGTCTCAACTTCCTCAACAAGTTTTAAATGTGATTATGGAAGCTAGAAGACCTAGTACAAGGAAAGTGTACGCAGCAAAATGGAAGAGATTTTTATTTTGGAGTAAAGCAAAGAATTTGGAGATTTCTGAGCCTAATTTGAGTATGGCTCTTCAATATCTTACTGAGTTACTGGACAAGGGTCTGTCCTTCTCTTCCATTAAGATTCATGCTGCAGCAATCTCAGCTCACTATGATTGTGACCCACCATTGTTTTCGCATCCTTGGTTCAAGCAGTTTCTTAGCGGGGGAAAAAATATAAGACCCCCACGTAGAGCTCCTACTCCTGCTTGGGATCTCCATTTTGTGTTGGAAAAACTTACTCTACAACCTTTTGAGCCTGCGGCTACTGCTGAATTGAAATATTTGTCATGGAAGACTGCTTTTTTGTTGGCTATTACTTCTGCAAGAAGGGTGTCTGAGTTGCAGGCCCTTATGGCAGTCAAGCCCTTTTTGATTTTCCATAAGGATAGGGTATCATTACGTACTAATCCTTCCTTTATGCCTAAGGTGGTTTCTAGTGTGGCTTTAAACCAAACTATTCATTTGCCTACTTTTTATGCAGACCCCCAAAATAAAGGGGAAAAGATTTTGCATACTTTAGATGTACACAGGCAATTGCGTTATTACTTAAGCAGGACTAAGGATTTTAGGCAGTCTCAGCAGTTGTTTGTTTCTTTTGCTTTGAGTTCGCAGGGCAAGCCTGTGTCAAAACAAACTATTTCTAGGTGGATTGGCTTTTGCATTGCATTTTGTTATTCCCATCATGGCAAGGAGATTCCTGCTGGGATTAGGCCTCATTCCACTAGGGCTACTGCCACTTCAACAGCATTTCTACGGGTGGCAACTAAGGATATTTTGGAAGCAGCTACTTGGAGTTCAGTGCATACTTTCTCTAAGCATTATCACCTTCCTATCTACTCTAAGTCTAGGGCTGGTTTTGCCACAGCTGTTTTGCAAGGCATGTTGTCAGCTCCTGCTTCTTTATGATTTGCCAGCCTCCCTTACCTCTGCTTTGGGATTCTACCCAATAGTAAGGACTGCAGCAATGGAAAACGAAGAACATAGTACAGTTTTGTACCTACCATAAATGTAGATGTTCGAGGATTCCATTGCTGCAGTCAATTTACCCTCCCTCCTTCCCCTCTGTGTTTAGGGGTGGTTGTGTAGGTGAGTTTACATGCTTATATTTTTATATATTGTTCATGTTTTGGTGCAGGTATTTTGGGCCTTGTCTTTTTAGGGTCTTCTGACATCTGGGGCAAGAAAAGACTGAGGATATGACGTCGGTCATGCGCATTAGTACCCTGACGTACTGACGTCAGTCTAATGCGCCCTGACCGACGTCAGCCTTATACTCTGGTATTCGGGCCGACTGGATGCGGACTATACCCAATAGTAAGGACTGCAGCAATGGAATCCTCGAACATCTACATTTATGGTAGGTACAAAACTGTACTTTTTGTACCTACCATAAATGTAGATGTTCGAAGATCCACATTGCTGCAGTCCAATTTACCCTCCCTCCTTCCCCACTGCTGTTGGTTATGGTTATATAGTTTGGGTGGTGGTTGTTGTTGGGGCATGCTTTTGGGAGTTATTCTGTTTTTGGCTGTGGCCTTTATGTTTAGGGCCTTCTGACATCTGGGGCAAGAAAAGACTGAGGATATGACGTCGGTCATGCGCTTTTATACCCTGACGCTCTGTCAGTTCTAAGCGCCCATGACTGACGTCAGCCTAATACTTTGGTATTCGGGCCGACTGCGGACAGCGGACTACCCATAAGTAAGGACTGCAGCAATGTGGATCTTCGAACATCTACATTTATGGTAGGTACAAAACTGTACTTTTCCAGTTCTGTTTTACAAAACCTATATTTGTCTGTTTCTCCCACATGTTCAGTGCATTTTGTAAAACCTGTACCCCCACTACCTTGGGCCACCAGTATTAACCTTTCATCTCTTGGTTTGAATTCACCTTTCCTTACGCATTCCTGCATTTGTTCCAGGTCAACATGAGGTTCTTCCAGAAGTTTTCTATACTTGCAACTATATACATTTTCCACATCTGTTGCCTTCTCATCTAGCCCTCACCCTTATATTCTTTCTTTTGTTTTTTGGCACATTCAGTTGCTACCTGATTTTTATCTACTTCTGATTTAAGTTCTATTCCTGCTTGATGCCGATATGTTTCTGCTAGACTAAGCAGGAAAGTCATCCTAGATTTATTCTCTTCATGTTTCAAAACTTTCAGTACATTTGTGTCTTGAGGTCAGCAGATGCATGCAGTCCCATGATTGCAGATCTGTACATGTAATCAATTTCAAGGAGGCCCGTACATCTAAATATTTTGCTGAGCATGAAGTAGCCTTGTTTTTCTGTCTTAATCTATCCAACACGTTTTAGGACTTTTCAATCACTCCAAGACTAAGTTAGGATAGGAAGAGCTAATTGGTTTATACGTTGAATTTTGTTCCTAGACGTCAGCACTGTTTTCAGGGTTATTTTAAGTCTTCTAAAGTATTCCTTCCTAAGTTTTATTCTTATTTGTTCATGTTTTTGGATCCTTCATCAATTCCCAAATATTTATACTCTGTCTTGCTCAAGTTCTTATATATCACAGTCTTGTCCCAAACTGATTTCTTGGTGCTTTGGGTTTCCTACTTTAAAGGTTGCCTTTGCACATTTTTCAAGACCAAATTATATTCTTATCCTCAGAAAAAGATTAGACAACTTGCAGATGTGCTCATCTGATGAGCTCTACAGTCTTTAATCATCGACAAAGAGAAAAGTCTTTACAGTTTGTTTTCTAGGAGCCAAATTATAGCCATGGCCTAAGCTGCTAAGTAGACAACTTAATGGGTTAAGGGCAAGACAGAATAGCAGCAGTGACATTGTCACCTTGGAATATCCCCGGTTGAATTTTTATCCTTGCAATAGTCCTTTATCATGGCTTAATTGGAAAGTGGTCTGCCACTGTTTCATGGTCACTGTAATGTAGTTCATCAGTGTAGGGTGTATCGTGTACATTTTTAAGCACTCTTTTGTCCATGAATGTGGATGATTATCAAATGCTTTATTGTGGTCAGTTCATGCTATACTTAAATTCTTCCCCTTTTTACACTTCTCCACTATGACTTTATTTAGCAAGAAATTATCCTTTGTCCTATTTACATGTTGCAGTATTCTGTACATATAGGGTGTTCGTGTTTCACTATTGCAGTCATTACATTTGGGTTATCTGCTTGCAGTAGCCCTCAGTGGGTCTGATTATCAAAGTATTGGGTCCTGCGTCGGTTGCTGTCTCATCTTCCATGATGTCAGGTAGTCATGGGTATAAAGCATGCAGCCGATGCCATTACATCAGTCTTTCTTGCCGTGTGATGCCCGAAGCAGAAGCAGTTCGCAAGTGCCGGTCGGCAGACTCCTGAAATTTTCATTTTTGAGTTTCAGAACCAAAGTCTTCAACTAAGCCAAGTACCCCGTTGGGGAACCTTTTTCATGCTCTAAACCGATGTCAGTAAAAGTTAATAATTGTATTTCTTGTGGAAAGCAAATACCTCATAAAGATTTTCATTCGTACTGCATTCCTTGCTTAGGCCCAGACCACGACTTACCTTGCTGACGGTTTTGTGCCTTATTCAAACCTCAAACTATTCGTTGTCTGTTTATTTATGCTTCTAAATGTTTGGGTACTCTGTTCAATTATCCAGAAGTGGCTTCGTTAAGCAACCCGACTACTGACATTCTGAAAAAAACGCAAAGATAAAGATGAAGACAGATCGCATAGGTCCAAAGCTGCCGACGATGCTTCTCCTTAGCTAGTTGCCAGTTCGCTAATACTCAGTGAGGCACTTTTGCAGCCCCTGATACCCGCTACTTCAGATTCGCAGACCTCTACTGAGACCCATTCGGAGTCCATTATGCCACGAGATGCTGCTTCGACTGTGGAACCTGTGGATGTGTCTGCCTTGGATCGGGCCGGGGCTGCTGTGCAGGCACTGGCTTTTGAGGGTGTATTCAGGCCTACTGACTTGCATATTAAACCAACGCCATCTTATTCAAGGTCTAAAACTCGATCCATGCCTAGAAAACAGACACCCAGACCACATGGTCAGGCCCCTATGCCTAAAAAAACAAATGATATAAATGGCTGAAGACCTTATTACTCTAATCAGGGTAAGCTACTTTTCCCCCTCTAAGAGACCTAGGACTGATTTTCCTTCTGATTCTTCTGATCAGGACTTTGAAATTTCTGTTTCCTCTGATTACCAAGATTTACCCTTATCTACATATGAGGATTCGGATGCACAGGACTCCATTCCCTCTGCTTCCCCTCCAGATGATTTCTCTTTTGGTGAAATCTTGCATACTCTTGGGGAGCGTTTTCGCTGGGAAGCCAGGATTACTCTGACCCAAAAAGAGGCTTAGGGGTTTCTTACACCTGCCCCAACACAGGCCTTTAGCTATCCCTCCTGTACTGGACATTGTTGATGATGCATTCTTGGAATCTAGCCTGGTCCCTGTCTCTAACTCCTGCTCCCACAAAACCTGATAGGTATTGCAGGGTTCCTGACTCTCACAGGTTCCTCTTTAAAAATCCTACTGCGGATCCTGAGACCATTTCACAGGGACCCAAGGACATTAAGGCTACTACTGCCAAAAATCTTACCCCCTCTGATAGAGATTCCAGGGTGCTGGATAGATGGGGTAAGAAGGTATACACTTCTGCAACCTTGGCCATTAGGGCCTTAAACTGCCAGTTTCATATGTTAAAGTATCTACAGCATATTATTGGATTGCTTAAACAGAAAATTATGTTGATTCCTGATTGTTCTGAAAATAAAGATTTACAGGATTTAATGCATTCTGCTGAACAAGTCTCCATTATAGAGCACAATGCTCCTTTTGGTATGTACCTCACAAGACATCTAAAACAACTGGAAAGGCCACAGAAATACCTCAGAGGATTACTGGCCTTAAACAGATGCCCTACGCATACAGTCTCAAAAAACTCCAGCTTTACTCAGTCGCTTATCGCCTACTCAGAGGCAATCTCTGCCTAACATACAAAGTTATGTCAAACCCAGAGCTGTTGGACATGCTCCACTTAAAGAAATACCAATCCCTCCGAGCTACACGCTCTAGGGACCTAAACCTTATCACCACAATAAACAGAACATGCTGGAGGGATAGATTCCTGTCCCAGAGAATTCCCATACTCTGGAACAGACTACCTATCTATGTCAAACAGAGCTCCTCATTAGCACTCTTCAAGAAAAATCTTGATTGGATGGGAGATGGGAAATTTACCCCGGGGATCACATCTGTGGCTCTGCTCGACAGGGGCACAGGAAAATAATTTTCTTGGGTGGCGAAAGCCAGGGTACATTTTTGGCTAGGCTTATATAGGCCCTAGGGCCAATAACCTAGTACCCTCCTATGAACCTATAAGTTGGAAAACATACTTTGCAGTGCGGTTTTGATTCATTAGAGGCATCTTGCAGGGCTGCTGTCACTGGGTCTGTACTTAGAAGGCATGCTTGGCTTAAGGAGCAGTCTTTGCCAGATCATGTTAAAGCTAAATTGTTGGATGCTCCCTTAAACGAAGACCGCCTGTTTGGCAACAAAGCAGTAGTAGTACTTAAAAAGATGGAGAAAAAAGCTAAATCTATGCAAACTGTTAAAGATTTCCTGGAAGTACAGCCTCCCAGATTTAGTAGGCATTGGCCTTTTAAGAATTGGTTTCCTGCCTCTTCCAGGCCTTCTCAGTCCAAACACAGAACCAGCAGAACACCCAGGCTTCAGTCCCAAGGTACTCACAGGAATAAGCAGTGGGGTGCTCCCATTTCCAAAGCAGGAAGTGGTAAGACTCCCCCCATGTGAACTGTCTCATTGTCTTAACTTTAAACCTTCCAAGCCCTGCACAACTGACTGTTCCTTTAGGGGGGGAAATTGCCCTGCAGGCAAAAAATTGGGAACTCATTACCCAGGACAAATGAGTTTTAAATATAATTTCCCAAGGATACATATTCCACTTCCACTCCTTACCAACCCCAAAGTGTTGGCCAGGTCTACCCCCAAATCAGTGGGCAGAGGCTCAGTTGAATAGGGCTCTGTCAACTTGATTTCCCTTTCCCTTATAGTTAGTCTTTGGATAGTGTGCTTTTTGCTATAAATATTTAGATAATTGGGTTCTGGTAGAAAGTTCAGCAGTTTTGAACTCATTATAGTGCCATTTCTGTTTCGTATTATCAGGGATCTGATAATTATGTGATACTTAATATGTCTGACCAAAAAGAGAAACCGAAGTCGGGTTTCAAGAGGTGTGACTGTGGGCAGAAAATGTCTATTACGGACATTCGTGTCCTGTGTATTTTGTCTAGGACCTGTGCACTTACAGGAGGATTGTTCTATCTGCCTCTCTTTTAGTGGCAGAGTATTGCTTGAAAGGAGAAGAAAGCTAATGGATTTAGAGGACTGTTGAAACCTGAATTTCAGGAAGCCTTGGATAAGACTGACCAGACCTCCAAGTCTTCAAAACAGCTGAAGTCTTCAAGGGTGTCCTCGGAACCCAGGCCCTCTGTTCCAAGCACCTTTGTTAAGATGTGGTCACTGGTTCCTAAGTCATCAAAGCTGTGCGCTGAACAGATGTTTCGGAGCCAACCCTCTGAGCTGGAGCCAGTATCAGAGGTGTTGAAGTCTCCAATTCTTAGCTCTCTGGCTTCAGTCCGTTTGACCCATTCCTCTAGGACCCTTTCAGATGTCTATGTGGATCGTGTGGTGCAGAGGCTTTGAGAACCCGGCATTGGCCAAATTACTTAGTTTCGTTCCAACTGGGTTCGATTCTTACTACCGTCCCATTGCCTGTGACTACTCCTCTGACCTTACCTAGGCCTTCGGAGCCGGAAGATCTGATGGTTTTGAAACCCACGGAGCAGAGTCCTGTCCCAGTGACTTCGGCTCCGTCGACCGTGATCTGTTCAGTGCTGTTCGAAGAGTGTCTGAGCCGACTCCCTCACATCGGATCGGGGGTTGGGGGAGTCTAACCGACATGTCTGTTCCGACCCTTCCTCTCTGGGCATAGGCATAGATTAGTTCTGCTCCGGCCACTGGTTCGGAGCCCTTGGTCTCTGCACCGGGGAGGCCGCCTTCTTCCCCGGAACAGGCGGGGTCCTTGGGTCGAGACTCCGGTGCATTCGATGTTATGTAGAGGGTAATGTCTACCAAGACTCACTTCCTCATGTCGTTCGTCTTCCTCCTTTAAAATACCGCGTTCTGCCTGTACATTGCAGGTTCCTACTAAGCATCTAGACCCAGAGCCTCAGGTAACACCTTTGGGTGAACCCTGCTCTACTGAGACCTCACCAGATGCTCCCACTGATGAGGTCCCCAGAAAGAGACTTTGCAAGAGGAGGCATTTGGATTCCCCTCAAGAATTCTTGACATCAGACACCAACTTAGAGGAATCAGAAGGGTCCCCTCGGTCCCCCTAGGAGGATGTCTCCTTTGCAGACATCCTAGAAATACTGAAACAGAGAGGTGACTGGCAGTCAGTTACCCTACTGAGGATAAGTCAGGGCTCCTGAAGGCCTTTGGGTCTCAACCCTCCACCTCCTGGGTTACTCCGCCCTTCGACAAACTGATGGATCTGGTTGCTCGAAGGGCTTGGGAGTCCCCTGATTCCATGGAACCAGTCCTTCGTAGGCCCAATAAGTTCATCACTTCCCCTCAAGACAAATTGTACCTCACTAAAGGGGAGTCCCTGTTGATGCCATGGTGGTGGTGGTGGCCACCTAGAAAGAGATGTCAGAGACTTCTTCTACTGTCCACCCTCCTAATAGAGATTCTAGGACTATGGACAGATATGGGAAATGCATTTTTAGTTTTGCGACATTTGCCACGAGATCGCTTAACTACTTAACCCATTTTACCCGTCTTCGAGATCTCCTCGAGGAACTTGGAGATACTCTAAAGGGTAACACAGATGAAGCTATTTCTGAGAAGGTGACAGCTCAGCTTTCTACCCTTAATTCCATTGCCTACACGTCCATGCGGTTCACTTCCTATGCAGCCGATGGGTCGGGTCGAGTCGAGCAGCAGGTTCAGCGATAACTCTGCGGCGACAGTCCTGGATGCTCTTATGCTCCTTTGCGGAAGCCTTCAAGTCTTACTTTGTCAACACCCCATTTGTGGCTCTACTTTGTTTGGGCCCCAAGTCAAGGAGACTCTCACTAGGTGTGAGCAGGAAAGAAAGATGCTCTCTGCCGTAGGAGTCCATTTTTCCACCCCTACTAGACCATATCCCAAAGGGTTAAAACATGGAAAAAATGTGGTTCCGGAAGTCCCAAGGAGCTTTCCAGAACACAGGTAATGAAACCTCCTTCAGGGGCAGAGGAGGGGTCAATAACGGAAGATGCCGCTTTGGCGGCAGAAGGGGTCTGCAAAACCAGGGAAACAGGGAGCAGATGTCCTTCAAGGATGCATCTGCAGTTATCACATATGGGTTGTCCTGCCTCAGGCAGCCCTTCGGTCGGCCGGATTCCAAAGTCTGGGTCCGGCGTCGGCTGATGGCACCCTTTCCCCGACGTCAGAGCGCCTGGAGTATAAAAGCGTCAGCCGACGCCATCTTCCTCGGTCTTTCTTGCCACGTGGTAGCAGAAGCAGTTCGCAAGTGCCGGTCGGCCAGCTCCTGTAATTCAGCTAAACCGAAGACTTCAAAAGCTAAGTACCCCGTTGGGGACTCTTTCTTGCCTCAGCCGATGTCAGATAAAATTAATAATTGCTTAACTTGTGGGAAACAAATACCTCATAAGGATTTCCACTCTTACTGCCTACCTTGCCTAGGCCCAGAACACGATGTCTCGGCCTGTGCTTCCTTCAACCGACGCACCCTTAGACATCGGGTGGAGTTTGCAGAGGAATTTTTTGGGGCTAGTTTTGCTTATAATATGCCATCGGAGACTCCGACTTCACATTTAATAAAGAAACGGAAGGATAAGGACCGACACATGCGGCCCGCAGTTTCGGCTGAAACCACGTCCAGGCCTACTGCGAGGGTCTCTGCTGAAACAGAGTCCTTGGTACTTCCGTCCACCGAAACCATACAACCGACAACCTCGGCCCCGGAGGCCACTTCTGTATCGGTTATTGAATCTCCTTTGGAATCCGGTGTCCAGGAACTTTCCAACACCATTCACTTAGACAAATCTACTCCAGCACGTGGTGCAGCCAGGCCTCCTGCATCCATGTCTATTAAGGCATTCTCTAGGGCTAAAGCTGCTCAACACTCAAAATCTATGCCTCCCAGGGTTATCCCTTAGGGACCCACTTCAGGTTCTCAGATTCTTAGTCTAGCAGAGGACCTTATTTCATTAATTATGCGCTCTCAGCCTCACCCGGTCAGGGGCTCTCAACCTCCTATAGAAAAAAGGCCCAGGGTTGAGCCCTCTGATCCACATTCCTCAGATGAGGCTTCTGATGGCTCTTCTCTCTCGGACTACCAGGAGGAGGCTTTTTCGGCCTACGAGGATTCTGATACAGAGGAATTTATCCCTTCGGCCTCCCCTCCTGAAGAGCTGTCTTTTTGGGGAAACTTTGCACACCATGAGGGAGCATTTCCAATGGCAGGGCCAGGAATTCTCTGATTCCAGGAAAAGATTAAGGACCTTCTTGGATTTGCCTCAGCATAGACCTTTGGCTATTCCCCCTGTTTTGAATGCCATTGATGAATGTACTCTGAGTCTAGCACAACCCCTGACACTCTCCCTCCGGCCCCTGCCAAACCCGACAGGTATTACAGGGTCCCGGAATCACATCTTTTCCTTTACAATGCCCACTCTGCTGATCCAGAAACTATTTCCCAGGGCCCTAAAGGGGTTGAAGCTGTCACTTCAAAAAAAATCCACTACCCTCTGAAAGGGAGTCCAGGGCTTTAGAGCGATGGGGTAAAAAAGTGTATACTTCTGCTACCCTTTCTATGAGGCCTTTAAACTGTCAATTTCATATGATACAGTACCAAGAGTATTTGTTAGATGAATTGCATAAAAAACTGTCTTCACCTGAACCCCTAGATCGTAAATCACTTCAGGATATGGTACATAACTCTCAACAGGTTAGCAACCATTTCTTGCAGTGTGGTTATGATGCATTGGAAGCTTCATGTAGGTCAGCTATGACAGGTGCAGTCATACATAGGCATGCGTGGCTGAAGGAACCATCTCTGCCAGACCATGTTAAAGCAAAGCTTCTGGATGCTTCACTGGGAAAGCAAAAGTTATTTGGCTCCACTGCTCAGGAGGTCTTAAAGAAATTTGAAGAAAAGGCAAAATCTGTACAAACAGTCAAAGATTTTATGCAAGTCCAACCACCAAGATTCAGCAGAAATTGGCCTTCCAAAAACTGGTCCTTTCCAGACACAGAGAGATTTCAGAGAGGCAAGAACAGGCATGCCAGAGGTAGAGGGTAAGCTAGAGGCTCCTACAGAGGACGTCAATGGCAGCCTCCCAACCAGAGAGGTAGTGCAGGGCCTACAACTGCTGCACAAGGACAGACTCAATGACTTTGCTTTGACACCGCCAACCAGGGCTCAATTGGAAGCACCTTTGGGCAGAAAGCTTTCCTTATTTTCAGAAAATTGGCACATTATTACAAGGGACAAATGGACACTACAAATAATAGACCAAGGATACAGGTTCCATTTCCACACATTACTGAAAAGAAAAGGCATGCCAGACCTGCCACCAAATCAAAGGGCAGAGGCTTTGAAACAAATTTCAAACTTAATGCAAATGAAAGCAGTAGAAAAGGTTCCTCTCTCAGAAAAAGGCCAAGGATTTTATTCCAGACTCCTCCTTGTTCCAAGAAAAGAAAAGCAATGGAGGCCTATACTCGACTTGTCCGCACTAAATACTTATCTCATTGTGCCAAAATTCAAAATGCTGACTCTACAGCAACTCCTTCCCATTTTGGGCAAGGGGTCTTGGCTGGTAACTCTGGACCTCAAGGAGGCATACCTGCATGTCCCTATCAGACAAAGCTGCAGAAGACACCTCAGATTTCTTGCAGGTTCAGAGCATTATCAATTCTCAGCATTGCCCTTTGGCTTATCTACTGCGCCCAGAGTATTCACGAAATGCCTGGCATCAGTAATTGCACACTGCAGACTTCAGGGGATGCAAATATACCCGTATCTGGACGACTGCCTTATACAAGCAGACAGCCAACAAATTTTGGAAAAACATTTGAGTTATGCCATCCACCTTCTTCAGGCCTTGGGATATACAGTCAACATTCACAAGTCAAGACTTGTACCATCCCAAAGAATAACCTTTCTGGGTGTGAATCTAGACACAACCACCCAAATGGCTTTCCTCACAGAAGAAAAACAGTCAGCTACCGGATTACTTCAAAAACCTGTCAAGGCAAACTCAGCTGACTGCAAGGAAAATCCTGCAGGCCCTGGGTTACATGGCTTCTTGCATTCTTCTGATTCCTCAAGCAAGGCTACATATGAGGAAACTACAATGGTACCCAAGGAGTTTATGGACTCAGCTTGGAAACTTTGATACCACTCATCCCATGTTTTCAACGGGAATTTCTGTGGTGGGCTCAAGCAAGCCAGTCAAACAGGGGTCTGCCCTTCAGCAAACCTATAGCCAGCCAAACTATTACAACGGACGCTTCAGACCTCGGATGGGGAGCGCACATGGAGGGAAGGTGCATCCAAGGACTATGGTCACAAAAAGAGCTACGCATGCACATAAACCAAAAGGAAATGCTGGCAGTGATGCATGCTCTCGAGGCCTTAAAGTTATTTCTACATAAAGGCCACCTGCTAATAAGGACAGACAATACCACAGTTGTGGTACATAAACAAGCAAGGAGGCACCCATTCCTACCCTCTTTACAAACTGGCAGTGAATCTATGGGAACTTTCCTTGACACTCAATATACAGCTACAATCCCAGTTTGTGCCAGGAAAGGACAATATACTGGCGGACAACGTAAGCAGGAACATCATGGATGCGCACGAATGGATGCTGCACCCACACATCTTCCATCAGATAACACACTCATGGGGGAGACCGGACATAGACCTCTTTGCCTCCCCACACAATCATCAGCTGGAGAAATTTTGCTCAAGGACACCACCCACAAGCATGGAAAGTGGACGCCCTCTCTTTCAGCTGGAGACCTCTAACGGTGTATGCATTTCCACCTCTTCCATTAATGACCAAGGTCTTACTGAAGATCAGGGCAGAGCAGCCAAGAGTGATTCTGATAGCTCCGGACTGGCCAAGACAGCACTGGTACCCATTGCTAAAGAGCATGTCACGGACGAAACCATGGCCTCTTCCACAATGGCCGCTTCTCCTGACACAGCACAATTACAAAACTCTGCATTCCAACCTGAAAACATTGCAACTAGCTGCCTGGGAAATACCTTGATTCATCACCAGGATAAGCTATCCAAGAGAGTGAAGGATAATCATCATGAAAGCGCGCAGACCTTCCACAAGAAAGGCATATTCAGCAAAATGGAAAAGATTTCACACCTGGAGCACCTCAAAGGGCCTAGATGTAACAGTTATGAACATAGCACATATCTTGGAATATTTGGCAGAAATGCTCCACAATGGCCTGTCTTACTCTTCCATTACAATTCATGCTTCAGCAATTTCAGCAGAGTACAATACTGATCCACCTGTCTTCTCTCATCCTCTCCTAAGACAGTTTCTAAGAGGAATCAAAAACATTAATCCCCCAAGGAATCCACCAGTGCCTACTTGGGACCTTAACTTCGTGTTGGTAAAACTAACACTGCCTCCCTTTGAACCCGCAGCATCAGCAGAACTACAGTTCCTGCCTTGGAAGACTGCTTTCCTTCTGGCCATAACCTCAGCAAGAAGAGTATCTGAGTTACAGGCCCTCATGGCAGTGCAACCATTTCTTATCTTTCATCAAGACAGAGTCTCTTTGAGAACCAATCCTTCATTTATGCCAAAGGTGGTATCCAGAGTCTCATTAAACCAAGCTATTCGCCTGCCTACCTTCTTTCCAAATCCACAAAACAAAGGGGAAAAGCTTCTGCACACCCTGGACATCACAGACAGTTGCGCTACTCCTTGGACAGAACTAAAAATTACAGAAAAACTGACCAGCTGTTTGTAGCATATGCTGGTGGTGCACAAGGAAAAGCAATTTCCAAACAGACTATTTCAAAATGGATAGGGAATTGCATTCGTTTTTGTTACTCCTTTCATGGAAAGACTGCGCCAGCTAACATTAGACCTCATTCCACCAGAGCTACAGCCACCTCCACAGCCTTCTTAAGAGGGGTGGCTACCAAGGACATATTAGAAGCTGCTACATGGAGCTCCGTGCATACATTTTTACATTTTCCAAGCATTACAATTTACCTTTATATTCCAGAGCCAGAGCAGGCTTTGCTACGGCAGTCCTGCAGGGAATTAGCTACACCATCATTCACATAGATCCTCCACCCCCAGATTGGCTATGGTATTCTATCCATATGTGATGACTGCAGATGCATCCTTGAAGGACATAGTACAGTTTTGTACCTACCATAAATGTAGATGTCCGATAGGTATGCATCTGCAGTCAGGTTTACCCTCCCTCCTTCCCCTCTGTGGTATTTCTTGGATTCTTATCCCTCTCATAGCTAGCTGGGGTTATCTATTATGGTGTATTTGTTTTATATACATATATATATATTTCTGAAAATGTTTGGAATTTATTGCATTTCTCCAAATTTTAGCCTTCCTTAGAGGGCACCTGGCATCTGGGGCAAGAAAAACTGAGGAAGATGGCGTCAGCTGACGCTTTTATACCCCAGGCGCTCTGGCGTCGGGGAAGGGGCGCCATCAGCCGACGCCGGACCCAGACTTTGGAATCCGGCCGACCGAAGGGCTGTCTGAGGCAGGACAACCCATATGTGATGACTGCAGATGCATACCTATCGGACATCTACATTTATGGTAGGTACAAAACTGTACTTTTTCCACAAAGATATGGCTGTCTGACAGTACTAATCCTTACTCTTTATCCTAAATTGCCTCTGAAGCAGACATCAATCAAGTGATCAGTTTGGCAGTATACTTTCCCAAATTTGACAACAAAGGGGAATACATGCTTCACCTTTTAGATGTACATAGGCAGCTTTGTTTCCACAGGATGAAAGACTTTAGAAAATCTGACCAGTTGTTTGTGTCTTTTTTGAGTAACAGATTGTGGAAAAACCAGTATCCTAAACTACACTAGCCAAATGGGTAGCAGATTGCATCTGTTATATGTATTATTTGAGAGGATTAGCCTTGCCAAAGTACCCAAAAGCACACTGAACTAAGATGATGGCTACATTGGCTGTTTTTTGGGTCAAAGCTTCTATTGATATTTGTGCAACTGCCATTTTGGTCTAATGGTCATACTTTTATTGCTCATTACATTTGCATCTCGTATCGAGAAACAGGGCTGCATTTGGTTCTGCATTTCTCCGGAACATCCTTCCATGAGGGACACCCAAGTTTAACATAGCTAAGGGCTTTGCCCCATTTGTTGAGGAACAAATGAAAATGACATCAGATATAAAAGTTATATACTCACCATAACTATGCATTTCAGTATTATTTTTTTAATATTTAATTTATTTGACATTTGTTAACAGGGATGGTCCAACTGGGCATAGCCCTTTTTCAGTGTAGGCCTGGGGAGAAAATCTCCACTTAAATCAGTAAGAATAAAATGTTACAGTACATGAAAAATATTTACAAGAATATGACAAAATAGCATCAGTAAGAATAAAATGTTACAGTGCATAAATATTTATAATAATATGACAATATAAGTAACAAAAGTAAGAATATAATTCAAAGTAAAAAAAAAAAAAAAAAAGTAAACTGATGAAGAAAAAGAAACAGACTCAATTGGAAAGTAGCAGGGAGAAAGTAGATCTAGATTAGGGGAGAGGGGTTCCAGCTGGATGATTACAGAGACAAGACCAGGTACTATTTAGGTGTAATTTTCGTGATTTCTTAAATTCGTAAACATTGGTTTGGAGATAATTCAGGGGCAATGGAAATTTGTTCCATTGGAAGGCAATAGAAGAGCTGAAGAGGTACTGTCCAATTGATTTTTTAGATTTGCTGATTTCTAGTAGGTGTTGATCAGAGCTTCTCAGAGATCGAGGGGGGGTGTAAAGGGAGATGAGAGCAGAGATACTTGGGCAAGTGGTGGGTTTATTCAGGATAGAATGAATAACTAGAAGTTGAGAAAATAAGAATTGATTAGAAACTTCTAGCCAGCCAAGTGTCCTCCGGGCAAGGCAGTGATGAGATTTAAAAGACATGTTAGTGCCAAATCTGGCTTCTTTAGGTAGATTCCAATTTGGAAAGAGTGTAGATTAGTTAGGATTTGTGAGCCATAAAAGAGATTGGGTGAGTGTGATTCTAGAATCAGGGGTGAGGAACCTTTTATTTCTATTAAAAAAAAAAAAAAAGCTTTTGGTATGTTTTCTTAATACAGTGATGTACATGTAAATCAAAGTTTAGCTGATAATCTATGAACACACCAAGGAGCTTAGCATGGGTTTCAGGGGTTAATGAATGTGTTACTTAGTTGGGGAGATGGTAAATGATTTCAACTGCTAAAGGTGCTTCAGCAAAGTATTAGTTTAAGGGTGTGCACACGTATACAACCAGCTTATTGTACTTTTTTTAATATAATTTTTACCCTAACAGATTTGTTTATTTTTCAATTGAATTGTACAAGGCTATAGGTCACATTAAAGGTGGGAAAAGTTTTGAAATGATTTATTGTGGTCTCATTTTTTATATTGCAAAAACCTGGCATTTTAACAGGGGTATGTACACTTTTTATATCCACTGTATATGTGACGTCTGCACGTACCCAACTCAGAATTTTTCTGCCGCCATGATCTACATACATCTGATCTCCAGTTTGTGGAATCAGGTGGTTGTTTTGCCTTTCGCTGTCTGGATTCAAGCTAAGTACCCTTTTGGGATTTTTGATTATATTTTTTTTCTTGTATTCCAGATGTACATGTCAACTAGGAAGGGAAAATGTGCTTGTTGAAGACAGATTCCACACAAGAACACGCACAAGTGCTAATTTTGCTTAGGGGCAGGCCACGACTGCAAGTCTTTGACAACTGCCACTCCTTTGTCTGCAAAACTTTGAGAAGCCATGTGGCTGCTTTAAATTTATACTTGGATAATCAGAGACTTCAATGTTTGGTGTGAGGTATGGGGGAGGTGCGGGGGTAGGTACCTCTGTGGAGCTGCCTTAGAAGAAAGCCAAGAAAGTTTGGCCTGATGCCCATGCTGAATCTCAGGTGTCCGGTGAGACTCTCGAGGCAGATGATAGCCCAGGGTCTCATCAGACATCTGTTTTACCGCTTGAACTGGGAACCTTGGTGGAAGCCGGTTCAGCGGAAATCCATAGTACGTCCACTGAGATTGTTCAACCATCAGGCCCTGATAGTGAGGGGGAATCATGGCTTGTGGTGTGGGAGGGGCCTACTGCCACCTTACCATCCACCCCGACATCAGCTTCCAAACAGACTACTTCTCCTGTTTCCTTACAAAAAAAAAAGAAAAGCACATAACTACAGAATCTACACCAGGATGGGAAGCCTTTTCGCAGAACTTGTTCATAGCCTTTTAGACTCTTCAGTCTCCGGTCTCCCAGACATTTCCAACCCCCTGTGCAGCCCCTTGAAGATTGAGGAAGAAACCTCTTCCTCAGAAGAATCCCTGACTTATTGCTCCCAAATTGAGTCCCCCAAGGACTTTGCTACCCCCTTACAAGGCTCTCTTACTCCTGACTCTCCTGGGGAAGACGTTTCTTTTGGGGATACCATTGCATTAACGAGACAGCATTTTTAAATGGGGGATGTTCTTCGTGTTTCACTGTTGCAGCCATTACATTTGGGTAATCCTGCTGGCAGGTTGTCCTCAGCCGGCCTAAATTCCAAAGTCATGGGTCCTGCATTGGCTGCTGTTGCCCCTTCCCTGACATCAGGTCGTCAGGGCTATAAAAGATGCGGCCGACGCCATTTTCTTCAGTCTTTCTTGCTGCGTGGTGCCCGAAGCAGAAGCAGTTCGCAAGTGCTGGTCGGCCAACTCCTGAGATTTTTGTCTTCGAGTTTCAGATTTGAAGTCTACAATAAAGCTGAGTACCCTGTTGGGGAAATTTTTTCGTGCTCCAGACTGATGTCAGAAAAAGTTAATTGTATTTCTTGTGGGAAGCAAATACCTCATAAGGATTTTCATTCTTACTGTATTCCTTGCCTAGGCCCTGATCACAACGTTTCTGGTTGTCTGTTTTGTGCTAGATTTAACTAACACACTATTAAGCATCTGTATGATTTTGCTTTAAATTGTTTTGGACGCCGGTTTAATTATCCAGAAATGTCTTCGGATAGCCATCCGACTACCGGAGTTCACAAGAAACGCAAAGAAAAGGAAAGAGATAGACAACCGAGGCCCAAAACAGACGATGAAGCTTCTCCTAAGCCAGTTGCCGTTTCTCAGTGAGGCACTTTCGCAGCCCCTGACGCCCGCTACTTTAGAGTCGCAGGCCGCTACCGACTCCCACGTGGAGTCGGCCATGCCACTGGAAACTCAAGGTATTGGCGCCTCAGATATTATCCCTTCAGATGGGTCCGGAGCCGCTGAGCAGGCACTGGCTTCTGAGGGTGTATTCAAACCTAAACATCTTTACATCAAACCGACTTCAGCTTCACAGGCAAAGACTAAAGCACCTTCCAAAGCAAAGAAACAAACTCAAGAGCCACGTGGTCAGGCCTCTATGCCCAAAAAACAGATGCTCAAAATGGCCGAAGACTTTATTACCTTTATCAGGGGCTCCCATCCCCCTCCTGATAAGAGGCCTAGGCAAGAGACTGACTGAATCTTCAGATCAGGTTTCCATTTCTTCTGATTCCTCTTCTGATCAGCAATATTCTTTTCCCCCCTATGAGAATTCTGATGCTGAAGAATCTATACCTTCAGCTTCTCCTCTTGAGGACTATTCTTTTGGGGAAACCTTACATACCATGAGGGAGCATTTCCACTGGGAGAGCCAATATTTTTCAGAATCTAAAAAGAGGCTAGGGGATTTCCTTTTACTTCCTCAACACAAGCCACTAGCCATCCCACCTGTGTTACATTGTAGATGATGTGTTTTCAGAGTCTAGTCTTACCCCTGACTCCTTACCCTCCAGCTCCTGTTAAGCCTGATAAATATTGCAGGGTTCCTGACTCTCATAAATTCCTTTTTAAAAACCCTGCTGCAGACCCAGACACCATTTCTCATGGTCCCAATGGAGTTCAGGCTTCTGCTGCAAAAAAACCCTACCCCCTCTGACAGAGATTCTAGGGCACTGGATAGATGGGGTAAAAAGGTTTACACATCTGCTGCCTTGGCTATAAGGGCCTTAACTCTGTTTCATATGCTCAAATATCAGCAACATGTCATGGCATTGCTTAAATAGAAAATGTTGTTCAACTCTGAATGTGCAAAAAACAAGGAAATGCAGGATTTATTGCATGCAGCTGAACAAGTTGGAAAGCGTACTTTGCAATGTGGATTTGATTCTTTAGAGGCCTCCTGCAGGGCCGCAGTTACAGGTTCTGTACTTCGAAGGCATGCTTGGTTAAAGGAACAAAATCTGCCTGATCATGTTAGTCAAATTATTAGATGCACCTTTACATCATGATACTTTGTTTGGTATTAAGGCAGAAGAGGTGTTAAAGAAAATGGAGGACAAAGCTAAATCTATGCAAACGGTCAAATATTTTTTACAAGTACAGCCACCCAGGTTTAGTAGACGCTGGCCAACAAAGAACTGGTCCTTTCCTGTGTCAGACCTCAAAGGGGCAGATCCAGATGCCCTAGAGGCAGATCCCAGGTGCAAGGTTCATACCGCTCAAAGCAATGGGGGGCTTCTACCTCCAAAGTTGGAGAAGACAAATCACAACCATACACGAAACATTCCCAATGACTTCCCCCTGCCTGCACCAAGCACTTATCGCCTGGCAGCACCCTTAGGGGGAAAATTAGCACTTATTTCACAAAATTGGCACATTATAACTCGGGACAAATGGGTCCTAAATATCGTGTCACAAGGCTACAAGTTCCATTTCCATACCCTGCCAAAGGCAAATGGCTTGCTGGATCTGCCAAAAAATCAATGGGCAGAGGCACAAAAACAAGTCTCATCCTTCATGGACATGGGGGCAATACAACAAGCACCAGAGCAAGAGCAGGGACAAGGATTTTACTCAAGACTGTTCTTGGTACCCAGAAAGGACAAGGTCTGGAGACAAATACTGGACCTATCTATTTTAAACACATTCCTGGATATACCAAAATTCAAGATGTTGACTTTGCAGCAGCTTCTGCCCATGCTGGGCAGGAGCAGCAACTTGTGACTTTAGACCTAAAAGAGGCATACCTGCATGTCTCAGTCAGACAAATATGCAGAAGATACCTCAGATTCAAGGCTGGATCAATGCATTACCAATTCTCAGCACTGCCCTTTGGCTTATCTACTGCGCCCAGGGTATTTACAAAGTGCCTGGCACCAGTAATTGCATTCTGTAGACAAAGAGGAATACGAATATATCCTTACTTGGATGACTGTCTAATTCAAGCAGAGAACAAGTACATTCTTCTACAGCATCTGGCATTTGTGAAAAGACTTCTAACATGCCTAGGGTACACAGTCAACGAAAATAAATCAAAACTAGTACCCTCTCAAGAGATAATATTCCTGGGTGCAAGCTTAAATACAACTGACCAGATGGCTTATCTCACGCCAGACAAACAAAGGCAACTGACTACCTATTTCAAAATGTTGGCAACAAAGGCCCAGTTATCTGCAAGAAAAATACTGCAGGCTTTGGGCTTCATGGCATCCTGCGTCCTACTAATTCCATATGCAAGACTGCATATGAGGAAACTTCAGTGGTACTTAAAAAAGTGTTTGGACTCAACATTGCCACAGCCTGGGAACTATAAGTACTCTCATTCCCTGCCTGCAACAGGAGTTTCGATGGTGGGCAAAGGCTTGTCACCAAAACAAGTGACAGCCATTCACATTACCCCCAGCCAGTCAGACACTAACAACGGATGCATCAGATTATGCCTGGGGGGCCCACATGGGCAGGAAGATGCATTCAGGGCACATGGACCTCAAACCAAATGCAACTACATATCAATCAAAAAGAGATGCTAGCAGTTCAAAATGCCCTGACAGCCTTCAAGGACCTACTTCATCCAGGACAGCTACTGATAGACCGACAACACCACGGTCACACGGTATATAAACTTGCTAGGGGGCACAAATTCTTACCCCCTTTTGCAGACTAGCCATGATTTTGTGGGACACGGCATTGACTTATCAAGTACATCTGCAAGCACAGTTCCTGCCAGGAAGGAAAAATACTCTGGCAGACGAACTAAGCAGAAACCTCATGGCTCCACATGAGTGGCACCTGGACCCACAAGTCTTCAGCATTGTAGCAAGAAAATGGGGATGCCCGGACATAGATCTATTTGCCTCCCCTCACAACTACCAACTAAAAAGGTTCTGCACAAGGATTTATCGCACACAAGCATGGAAAGTGGACGCCCTGTCTTTCAGCTTGAAAAACCTATCCGTATATGCATTTCCCCCTCTGCCTCTCCTCCCCAAGGTACTCCTAAAGATCAGACAGGAGAAGCCAAGGATGATACTGATTGCCCCAGACTGGCCCCGCCAGCACTGGTATCCAGTACTATGGAGCTTGTCTCAATGCCCAGCTTGGACCTTACCTCAAATACCTCCACTACTGTCCCAGCAAAACAGTCAGATCCTACACAGCCAACTCAGAACTTTAAACATGACAGCATGGCTAATAATTTAGTCATACAAAACACACCTCTCAGTAAAGCTGTGATGGATGTCATTTTGGAAGCCAGAAAGTACTAGAAAATCTTATGCTGGAAAATGGAAGAGATTCTGTGCTTGGAACCAGGCACAAGGAACTGATACAGCTGTGCCCAAGTATTCCTCAGTTTTTGCAATACTTAGCTGAGATGCTGGACAAAGGTCTATATTTATCTATTAAAATTCATGCCTCTGCCATTTCGGCTCATTACTATGTAGAGCCACCAATCTTCTCATCCCTTATTAAAGCAGTACCTCATAGGAGCCAAACTTTTAAGACTTCCAAGGAGTTTACCAATGCCTGCATGGGACCTCAACTATCTCTTTGAAAAACTCACCCTGCCTCCTTTTGAGCCAGTGGCTACTGCTGATATAAAGTTTTTACCTTGGAAAACAGCTCTCCTCCTAGCAATAACTTCTGCAAGGCGAGTTTCAGAGCTACAGTCAGTCATGGCTGTGGAATCTTTTATTATTTTTTATCCGGACAGGGTCTCTCTGAGAACAAACCCAACATTTATGCCTCAGGGTGGTGTCCAGTGTTGCTCTCAACCAAAGTATTCACCTGCCAACCTTTTACCCAAATCCACAGAACAAGGAGGAGAGAATTCTGCATTCTTTGGACGTACACAGACAGCTTAGATTCTACTTGGACAGAACCAAAGTTTTCCGAAAGAGAACGCAATTACTAGTGGCATATGCTGCAGCATCACAAGGAAATGCCATCTCAAAACAGACTATTTCAAAATGGATAGGCCACTGCATTTGTTTATGCTATGTACACCATGGCAAGCCAGTACCTAAGGGCATTAGGCTTCACTCAACCAGAGCTGCCGCCACTTCAGCAGGCTTTCTCAGGGGAGTACCTACCAAGGACATTTTAGAGGCTGCTACTTGGAGTTCAGTGCACTCCTTTACAAAGCACTATCGTCTGCCATTCTACTCTAAATCCAGGGCAGGCTTTGCCACTGCAGGGCCTCATAGCCACTCCTAATGTTGTTTAGCTCCAGCCTCCCAACCTTAGCTTTGGGACTCTACCCAAATGTAATGACTGCAACAGTGAAACACGAAGAACATAGTACAGTTGTATACACTTACCATAAATGTAGATGTTCAAGTGTATTAACTTTTGCAGTCCAGGTTACCCATATATATATATATATATATATATATATATATATATATATATACATACACGCATATGAAAAATATAAATTCTGGTTATAGCCCTGACGACCTGACTTCAGGGAAGGGGCAATGATAGCCGACACAGGACCCAAGACCTTTGGAATTCAGGCCGGCTGAGGGCAACCTGCCAGCAGGATTACCCAAATGTAATGACTGCAACAGTGAATACACTTGAACATCTACATTTATGGTAAGTGTACACAACTGTACTTTTCTGATGTGTCTGAGAAAAAAGGTAGTTTGAACTTCTGCAGATGGAACAACCTTCTCTGTCTGCAGTTCCCCTTTTGCTTCCAGCTTTTCAGGCTGCCTCAACCCAGACTCAGCCTCCTGATTCTAAACGACCTGATAGATTTTGCAAGGTTCCCCAACAGGCACAGTTCCTGTTGAAGAATTCTCCTGCAGACCCTGCAGTTATTGCTGCGTTAGCAAACAGATCCTCCCAGCAGTTACCCCCTCTACTTTGTTCCCTACGGATAAAGATAGCAAGTTCATGGACAGACTGGGGAAGAAAATGCATGCTTTTTCCACCCTGGCCATTAGAGCTATTAATTTTCAAACCTACATGGCTAAATTTGTTCTAGATTCATTGTCTACGGCTACTTAGATGTAATGTCTGATGTAGCAGATTCTCCTGCTAAGTCTCTGCTAACTGCCCTGCTCTCTACTGTCTCTCACATGCCCAGGCATTCAGTCAAGTACAGCTATGAAGATGTAGAATCATCATCCAAGTCTGCAGCATCTGGCTCTGTCCTGAGAACGTTCTCCTGGCTGAGACTTAAACCTCCACCCTTGGATGTACAGGCCAAATTACTTGATGTACCTCTTGGTAATAAAGCCCTTTTTGGCAGCGCCTCAGCTCCTTAAATCCCACCAAGAAAAGGCAAAGATCTGCAAAATTTGAAACATTTGCTCATCTCGACCTTTCCTTGATACCACAAGATCTACCCACAAAAGACCAGTTTTGTAAGGTGGCAGTCGTCCTACTCTTCTGCAGCCCAGTCTAGGGGATGGAGGGAGACCCTAGGAAGCAAACCACTCCTAGACTCTCCACCAACTCAACTCCTACTTTCTTTTGGATACAGCCTGACCCAGACAGAGCTCCTCCACTGTGAATCAAATTCCTTACCCATGTCTACCCCCCCCCCCGTCTAACTCTGCCTACCCTCCTGACAGAAAATCACTTCAGAGAATTGGGTCCTTTCTGTCATACAAAATGGTTACTTCATGACTTGGTGGATGGTTTTCCCCTTCCAGGGGGACCCATCAACCTCCATAAAATCAGCTCCACCTTTTCCTTGCAATTCTGGATCAGCTCTTATCTCAGGGCTCAATAGAACATGTCTCTCTGGATCAGACAGCAAAGGGCTTTTATTCCAGAATGTTTCTGGTCCCAAGAAAGGATGGTCCTTGGAAACCAATTTTTGACTTGTCCCTACTCACTCAATATCTCAAGGTACCTACGTTCAGGATGCTCACCTTACAACATCTCTTACCTCTTATCCCTCACCGAGCCTTTAATGGCATCACTGGATCTGATGGTTGCTTACCTTCACATCACCATTCACCGCTGCTACAGCAAATTCCTAGGTTTCTCAGTGGGTTCTTCACATTTTCAGTTTTCTGCATTGCCGTTTGGGCTCTCTACAGTGCCAAGAGTATTCACAAAGTGTCTAGCCCTGATTATCGTCCATTGCAGAATGCAGGGCATACAAATTTACCCCTACGTAGATAACCTAATTCTGCACCAGGAGCATCACTCTCTGTCCCATCACTTAGACATAATGTGCAAGATCCTGGAGGATCTAGGTTTCACAGTGAATCTACAAAAATCCCAAATTATGCTAAGTCAAGACTTTGTCTTTTTGGGGTGCAGGATAAGGACAGACATGTCGTCCTTTATCCCCTGCCAGAAGGCGGAAACCCTTGCCTACTACTTCAAATCTCTCCTTTCTCTACCAGCCATCTCAGCCAGGGAATGTCTTGGGGTCCTGGGCCACATGGCCTCCTTGATTCCCATGCTTCCCTTGGCCAGACTGCATATGAAGAAATTCCAGTGGGTCTTCAGGAATTTGTTGGGCCAACACACACACATCCTCTGGATGTTAGACTCCTCTTTTCCCATGCTTGAAAAATGAACCGTCATGGAGGATCTCAAGCATTACCCTCAATCAAGTTGTACCCCTGCAGATCCCTCCTCTCACACAACACCTGTACTCCGATGCATCAAATCTGGGTTGGGGAGCCATCCTGCATAACAACAGTTAGAACATAGTTCAGGGGGAGTGGTCCACCCAGAGAAAGAGAGCACATCAACATAAAGAAACTGTGGGCCCTTCTCCAGGCACTGCAGGCCTTCCAAGAAATTCTGCTGCCAGGCACCTTGAAGGTAATCAGACAATTTGACTGTTCTGTGGTATGTTAACAAGCAGGGAGGGGCAAGGTCTTACCCATTCCACACCTTAGCATTTCAAATTTGGTCCCTAGCAATGAACCTTCATATACACCTGCAAGATGTATACATTCCCTCAGCAGAGAATGTGATGGCAGACACCCTCAGCAGAGCCTTAAGCACCCTTTCACGAATGGATGCTTCACAGGAAGCTGTTTTTGGATCTTATTCATAGGTTGGGTATTCCACAGACGGATCTATTTGCCGCCTCCTAGAACAGACAGATGCCCCTGTTTTGCACAAGAACTCTGCATCCACAGGTTTGGAAGGTGGACACCTTCTCTCTTTCATGGGAGGAGATGTTTCTTTATGCCTTTCCCCTTCACACTGATTAAAAAAGTCCTCCTGAAGATTCGGAGGGGCAAGTCAAAAATCCTATGACCCCCTTTTGGCCAAGACAGCCTTAGTTTTCTTTACTATTTCTGTTAGCCAAGGGCAATCACCACAGGTTACCTCATCGATTTAACCTACTCACACAAGACAAGGGATCCCTCTTATACCCTCAAGTGCTCAACCTCCGACTTTATGGGTGATAGTATTTTGATCCCTTTTAGACACCTGTATTCAGATGCTGTACTCAGTGTCGTGCAGTAGGCTGGGAAGCGTAGTACCAGGAGTTACTTATCTAAATGGAAAAGATTCTTCAGGTAGTGTCTCAAGAACAAACCGGACCCATTACTTGCTCCAGTACCTATGGTCCTTTATTTGTGTGAACTGCTACATTCAGGACTGACTTATTTTTCTGTAAAAGTACGTTTGTCAGCACTGTCCGTTTGTCTCCCTTTAGTACCCCCATTTGCATCCAGGCTAGAAGTAAAACTCTTTTTAAAAGAGGTCCTCCATATCAGACCTCATAAGAGCCTATTCCTCCATCCTGGGACCTTAAATTCATGCTGGAAAAACTCTGTGTGAAGTTCTATCTCGCCATTCATTCTTTACTGATGGGTTCGGAGCAGATTCCCTCTCCTCTGAGTTGGCCAGTTGCAAAGCACGAGGTCTTCAAATAGCTTGAGGCCAAGTCACCATCTCATGATGCACCTAGAGTTACCTCAGATCTAGTTTGCTGCTGTAATGGATCAGAAGTTCTGCATTAGCTCTGGCCAGTAAAACTGTTTTTCTACTTATTACTGATATTTACATATTTAGTCTAAATAGTTTAGATAGTTTTGTAAAGCTCTTACAGCTTTATAGTGTGTGACTGCTTTTTAGTCCTTTCCCTTAGTGTGTTTTAAAAATTTCCTAGTTGACCTCTTGTTTTAGGCCTAGTTTAAAACTTTTTTGCTAGTTAGTGTGCTTAGTCAGAGTGTTCTTTGTCACATTTTTTGCTAAAGTTTAGTGTGCAGTGCTTCTCTGTGTGTTCAGCCTTCAATTTTTCAGGAAAGGCTTAAATTTATAATTACCGTTATAGTTTTTGTAATTAATAGTAATTTTGTCTGACTTGGATATTTGTTAGGATATTTAAACAGTGTGTTATATCTTAGCAGCTATCTCCCTTTTTTGCATAGTCTGCTGATATTGTGTGTTTATACAGTTGTGGTGATAGTAAAAGATTTTCCTGTCACTTTTATTTTTACATTTGCATTTCTTCGTGCATGTGTGTGACTTAGCTTGATTTTATTAAGGCTTTTTGTGGCTAATTACTGTTAGAATTGTTTTTGTGAGAGTGTCATTTTTTCTCTAAGATTTCCAATGGCTGACCAAGACAAGCACCCTAAGTCTGGTTTTAAAAAGTGCCCAAAGTGTGGCCAAAAGATGGCTGTAACAGCCAGCCATGTAAATTGTGTATACTGTCTAGGAGCCCTACATTTACAAGACAGCTGTGCTATATGCCATTCCTTCTCCTCAAGCATCTTACAGGAAAGGAAGAGAAAGCTGATTGACAGAGGGTTGTTGATACCGTCATCTCAAGAAGCTTTGAGTGACCAAGATGGATCCAGCAAGTCCTCAAAGTCTTCTAAGACTTCAGACTCTAGGAAATCAAAGAAATCCTTTATTTCGGCTTCACTGCCATTGGAACCGGCAGTCTACTTTTCGGAGCCGGTCCCCAGTCTTGGAACTGGTGTCCAAAGCTCTTAAGAGTCCGTTACTGCAGTCGGTACCACCTTCGGTGCGCTCATCTCGGTCCTCTTTCAGGTCTGGATGTGGATCGTGTGGTGCAGAAGCTGTTATCAGCACCGGCCTTGGCAAAAATTTTATAAGCTTCGGCCCAAATGGCTTCAGAGCCAAAGACCCTTGCACCAGCTCAAACTGGTCCTCCTCCGAGCCATGTTGGTCCTTTGGAGCCGGAAGAGCCTGACCTCTTGATAGTGGAACCCTCTGAGCCGACACCTGCTCCAGTGTCTTCGGCTCCATGCACTCTTGACATCCTCAGTGCCGATCAAGGACTCCAGGAGCTGACACTCTTTGGTAGAGTCCGGGAAGGATAGTCAGACCGACTTGTTGGTTCTGACTCTGCCTCTCGGGGCTTCAGCTTGGATGAGCTCAGCTCTTACCTCTGGTTCAGAGCCCACTGTCCCGGTGCCGGGGGTATCGATGGTTTATTTGGATCCGTTGGTTCCCTCTCATCAGAGCAGAGGTGCTTTCGATGCCATGAGGAGCAGAGGTGCTTTCGATGCCATGAGGAGAGTCATGTCTCCTAAGACATCCTTGACCTCAGATCTGGCTTCCTCCTCCCCTAAAGCAACTGTCTGCTTCTGCTTCACACATCCTCACCAAACGTAGAGACCCAGAGCCTGAGGAAGGCCCATTGGGTGGCCCTTGCTCTTCCGAGATCTCACCAGAAGCTCCCACTGAGTTTTCCAGGAAGAGGTTGTGTAAGAACAAACATCTAAATTCCCCTCAGGAGTCTCTTAACATCTGATACTGACTTAGATGAGTCAGAAGAGTCCCCATGGTCCCCCTCTGAGTATCTCATTTGCTGAGATACTTGAAATCCTTAGGCAGAGGGGTGACTGGCAGTCCAAAAACCCTACTGAGGACGAGTCATTTCCCCTGAAGGCTTTCGGGTCTCAGCCCTCCACCTTTTGTCTCCCACCCTTCGATGAGCTGATGCAGCTGATCTCACTAAGGGCGTTGGAGTCTCCGGATGCTATGGAGCCTGTCCCTTGGAGGCCTAATAAGTTCATTTCTGCCCCCTTTGACAAATCATTTTTAACAGAAGGTGTTCCTGTTGATGCCATGGTGGTGGCAGCAGCCACCAAAAAGGAAATGTCTGATCATGGATAGATATGGGAAGCGCATGTTTAGTTCAGTGACCTTTGCTCTTCGTTCGCTCAACTATTTAGCCCATTTTACCAGGTTACAAAGAGATCTCATTAAGAAGCTAGGAGATGCTCTTCAGGGTAGAGTAGCTGCAGGAACTTCCGAGAAAGTTGCCGCCCAGCATGCTATCCTCAGTTCTATAGTAAACTCATCCATGCGCCTCATCTCATATGCAGCTGTTAGAAGGAGTAGGGCAGCGAGTACAGGAGTTGCTCTTAGGAGACACTCTTGGATGTGCTTGTGTTCCTTCGCAGAGCCCTTCAAGTCTTCCTTCGTGAATACACCCTTTGATGGATCGTCCCTTTTCGGGCCTAAAGTGAAGGAAACCTTAACCAGGTGTGAGCAGGATGGAAAGACTGTCTGTTATTGTGGTCCGTTTTTCCACCCCTACCTTACCCTAAGGGTCAAAGGGGAGGAAAAAATGTGGTTCCAGAAAGCCCAAGGAGCCTTTCAGGACACAAGTGGCAAACCCCCCTCCAGAGGCAGAGATGGGGGCAGTAATGGAAGACTCCGCCCTCGCGGCAGAGGGGGTGTGCAACACCAGGGTGACAGATAACTTCTCTGGGAAGCCCTACTAGCACTCCTGAAAGGAGGCCCAATTGTCCTGCTCTGGAGGCAGTCGGGGGTCACTTATCTTTGTGTCCAGATGCCTGGCACAAAATAATGAAAGAGAGCTGGGTATAAACTATCATTTCCAGAGGATAAGTCATCCCATTCGCCACACCCCCTCCACCCATAAGAAAAATCCCAGATGGTTCCACCCAGTTACAGGGAACAAGCAACAATAGAGGTCCAAACGTTGCTAACAGAGTCATCCAACCAATCCCAGCAGACCAGACAGGATCCAGAACTTACTCAAGATTCTTTTTGGTTCCAAAAGAGACTGGAGACCCATATTGGACCTTAGCAGACTGAACAAATATGTAAAGAAAGAAAAGTTCTGGATGGTCACGCTTCAGTCTACACTTCCCTTCTTAGAGAAAGACAGTTGGATGTGCTCGATCTCAAGGATGCGTACTACCACGTAAAAATATCCAGACCATCCAGGGATCATCTGCGCTTCTGTCTGGGAGCCAATCATTACCAGTTTCGAGCCCTGCCCTTTGGTCTCACTACAGCCCCCAGCTTGTTCACCAAATGCATGGCAGTGGTCACAGCTCACCTGAGGCATCTAGGATTCCAGGTGTTTCCATACCTAGATGATTGGCTCCTTATCTCCACCACCAGGCATCAACTCATTCAAGCCAGGGAGTCCACTCTGCAATCAACTGGGCATTACAATCAGTTCAGAAATCTGTCTTGTCGCTATTGCAGCATATCATTTTTATCGGGGCAGAGTTGGACACCACCGCCACCACACTAAGGCTTCCAGTCAGAAGTCTTTCTTCATCAGCATGTCAGCGTTCTGATAGCAAGACAGAGCACCAGCATCAGAACTTCTGAAATTAGGCATGATAGCAGCAGCAATTTTAGCCATACCACTAGGTCGTATGCACATGCGGATACTACAGTGGCTGTTGCTCACTCCTTGGTCTTACCAAGAGCATTCCATGTCTCGCACTGTAATCACAAATTCCTGCAAAAAGGATCTTCAGTTGGGTGGTTGACCTCATTTCATGTCACGATAGGGTGCCCATTTGTGCTACCCCCTCCAGCGGCCACAGTGACCACGGATGCTTCCATGAAAGGGTGGGGGCGGGGCATTTTCAGGGAAGACAGCCCAAGGCACATGGACTGATCAAGAGACGCATCTGCATATCATTGTCCTGGAGATGAGAGCAGTACTTTTGGCGTTGCAGTACTTTCAGGACGGTCTTCCTCTGGTTATTCAGATGGACAACATGTCGGTGGTCTGGTATTTGAACAAACAAGGAGGAACCAGGTCTTACCCCCTTTGTCGTGAGGCTCTGAGTATGGCAGTGGGCTGTTTCCACCCAGCGCGTTCTGTTGGTGATGCACATCCTGGGGAAATCCAACGTGATAGACAAGCTGAGCAGGGCAGTCTTGTTGCCCCACGAGTGGTGCCTCAAGAAAGAAATACTGGACAGGATATTCCGCGGGTGGGGCCAGCCTTTCTGCGACCTCTTTGCCAGTCACGTGAACACGAAAAGCAGACGCTACTTTGCCCTGATTCCCCCTCCAGGAGAGTCCCCAAGGGACACACTCATACACGATTGGTCTCCGGGTCTCCTCTTTGCATTTCCATCGATACCATTGATACCAAAGTTTCTACAGAAAGCAAAAACCCTGGGAAGGACCATCATTCTCCTAGCCCCTCATTGGCCTCGTCAGATTTGGTTCCCCTGCTTTCGACTTCATCTTTTGGAGGACCCTTGGATTTTGGACCCAGTTTCTGACCTCCTGACTCGCTCGTGGGAATTTCATCTTTCTGTGCCGTCCCTGATGCCAACAGCTTGGCTGCTCCAATTCCCATCAAAGCCAGGTTCCATAACCTCTCCAATGAGAAAACAAATACTCTTATCTTCTCATAAATCTTCTAGGAATTCATATCTTAGCAAATGGAAAAAATTTTCTATATGGGCCACTAAAAACAATATTGATCTTTACCAAGCCCCTATGGCCTCCATTTTAGTTATTGAATGATTTTTAACAAAGGAGCTGCAGCAGCAATAGTTCGTGTTCAAATTGCTGCCATTTCTTATTTTTATCTTTAATTTGAAGGATTGAATATCATGGTCTCACAAGTTATCCAAAGCCTTTCTCAAAGGGACTTTTCATATTAGACTACTTGTGAAATCTCCCTATTCTCCATGGAATCTAAATTTTATGCTTTCTCGCATAATTCTTCCGCCATTTGAACCAGCTTCCTTTTGTGACCTTAAATTTTTGTCATGGAAAGCCATCTTTTTAGTAGCTATTACTTCTGCCCGTAGAGCGTCAGAGCTTTAGGCTTTATCTATCAAGCCTCCTTATTTGATATGCCATGCTGACAGTCCCTCACTTGGAACAAACCCTTCTTGCCCAACGTTTACACTGAAACCAATCTCAAGCAGATTATTGATTTGCCAGTTTTCTTTCCCAACCATTTAAACAATTTAGAGTACATGCTGCACAAAGCTTGATGTTCACAGACAGCTCAGATTTTATTTGGATAGAACAAAAGATTTCAGAAAATCAGACCAGCTTTTTTTCATTTTCAGATTCCAGGATGGATAGAGCAGTGGCTAAAACAATTGTCTAAATTATCTGATTGCATCACCTTTGCTTAATCAGCTGCCAGCCTTTGCAGCATAAAGTTAAAGCTCAATCAACCAGAGCAGTTTCTACATAATCTGCTTTTTCTGCCAGACTTCCCATTAATAACATTTGCGCAGCAGCCATTTGTTCAAAACCCCATACCTTTATCACTCATTACCAAGTTGACAAGGCCTCCAGGGACAGGACCTCCTTTGGACCCACGGTCCTGAGAAATATATTCCCGTGAGGCACCCGAGATTGGTGCTTAGGATGCTACCCATCAGTAAAGAATGAATGGCGAGATTGAACAGCTTCACATAAAGAAGTTATGTACTTACCATAACGTTCCATGTGAGTTCATCTCGCCTTCATTCTTGCGTCCCTCCCTCCAACCCCCTCCTGGGCTGTTAAATGACTGAGATGCTGGATCCGTCCTGGTTGCTCAATCCTTCTATATCCTTTCTTGGGAGTGAACGAATGACACATGGTGGTATATGCAGCAAACAAGATCTGAGGTAACTCTAGGTGCATCATGAGATAGGGACTTGGCCTTGAGCTATTTGAAGACCTCGAGCTTTGCAGTTGGCCAGCTTGGAGCTGAGAGATCGGCTCCGAACCCATCAGTAAAGAATGAAGGCAAGGTGAACAACTCACATTGAATGTTATGGTAAGTACATAACTTCTTTTTACCTTCCTTTGAAAAAGCCCATTCAGCATCTCTTAAGTAATGTACTTGGAAAACAGTTTTGCTGGTGTCCCTTACCTCAGCCAGGAGGGTCTCTGAAATCCAAGCCCTTAAGTCCACTCCTCCATACCTTACCTTCCATAGAGATAGGGTCTCCCTCAGGACTAATCCTTCCTTCATGTCTAAGGTGGTTAATGAGCTCTCTTTGAATCAGACCAATAATCTACTTGTTTTTTTCCCTCAACTCTTCAGAAAGGACTTTGCATTCCCTGGATGTTAGTAGACAACTGAGGTATTATCTGGACAAGACCAAATACACTAGAAAGTCTGACCAACTTTTTGTCTCTTTTCACCCTATAGTCCCGGGCAAGGCAGTGTCAAAACAGACAATTGCCTCTTTGATTTCCAAGGCTCTCTCATTTTGCTATTCCTTTCATGGAAAAGAATTGAACTCAAATGTGGAAGTCCATTCTACCAGAGCAGCTGCCTCTTCAGCAGCTTTTTTCAGAGGCATTGACTACGCTTCCATTCTGGAAGCAGTCTCCTGGTCTTCTATACATACTTTCAGCAAGCATTACAAGTTAGAGTAGATTTCTAAAGCAAGAGCTGAGTTTGCCCAGTCAGCTTTTCAGGGTCTCATCGACTCTGTCTCACTACCTACCTCCCAGGCTCCTACCTAAAGCTTTGGTACTCACCCTGCTCTTATGAATACTGCAACATGAGAATAGAAGGACATAGAATAGTTTAAGAACTTAGCGTAACAATAGATGTTCTTCTCTTCCATGTTGCAGTAGTCAATCTCCCCCTCCTAACCCCTATTTTATTTGTTGGTTTTCTTTTGTGTGTATTCCTTAAAAGGTTATAACAGCTGCCATATATTTGTTCAGCTTGTCTACTTTCTTGACTGGTGGTATGTGTGGGCCTGGAAAGCTTCTTTTCTTCTAGCCTCCCAGGGGTAATGTGGTATGGGGCAGTCTGTTCTGAGTTGGGTATGTGCAGATGTCACGTATAGCCAACGTAGGTTTATGGCTCTGACATGCAATGTTGCACATACCCCTTATCCAAAGACTTTGGCATACTGGTCAGGTGTCTGGAGCTGCAGGCAGCAACCTCCCTGCGGTTATGAATACTGTGACATGGAAGAGAAGGACATTCATGGTTATGGTAAGTTCTTGCACAACTATTCTTACACATACACACACACTTTTACATGAGAATATTGCAGTGGATGCTTAGTATCTTAGCTCTACAAATCTTTAGCTGTTGAAGCCAGCTTAGCTGGTACATTTTTGTGTCTCCCTCCAGCACCAAGTACAGTAGCTACTTTGCCCTGGTTTATTAGTGGCCCTGGATATCTGTATGCCCACCGTTATCCACATCTCCAGATTTCTCCAGAACACATTGGCATGCCAAGGTACAGTAATACTGTGGCCCAGGCAAATCTAGTCGCTGTTGCTCAGGCATAACTTAAGTCCCCGTGGTTTCTAGATTCCCATTCATATTTTTCCATTTGTCCAGACAGCATCACCAAGGCTTGCAGAAACTCAAATTAACTTCTTAGTTTCTCCAGTTCCCAAGGTGGCCAATAACCCTTCCGTATCACAGAATGTAGTGTGCATTTTGTTAGCATTGCAAAAGCAATCCACAGGCAGGCTTTGCAAGTGCAAATTGAAATGGTTTTCCATGTGGCCTATAGGACATGGTTTGTACCCATTTTCTGTTCCTATTTCAGAAGCTTTTTTATTCCTTTCAAGTCTATGCACAGCTGGTTCTAGCTTTTCTACCATTAAGGTATGATTGGCTTCTGTTTCTAATTTTGCACAGTGGTGTTTAGAACCAAATTCTAGCATTGCATAAGTTCCGCAAGGCCTTTCTGAAAGGTATTTCCTTTTATACCCTCAATAAAAGAGAGTACCCCCCCCCCCCAAACACCTCCAGTTTTGTACAGGGAACTCTTAATGCCTTTTTTAGCCAGCCTCTTCCACAGACCCAAAATTTCTAATTTGGAAAACATTGTTTGGTTGCCATTACTTCTCTCAGAAAGATTTCAGAATTGCATGTTGTATTAACTGCTCCACTCTGCTTAATCTTTCATAAGGGCAGGGTTTCTCTGAGAACCAGTTCAGATAAGTCGGGTAACTTCAGATTTTGTCCCGACAGTCTGATTAGATGCAAGAATGTAATAAGATTTGGATGCATCAAGTAGAGCCACTGGAGTGATCCCCGAGGTGAACTTTACTTATCCACTCATCATGATTTTGAGTGAAGAGGGCAGAGCACCTCACTAGCCCTCTTCAAGTGAAATCTTGGTGAGTGGATGGGTAATAGAAAGTTCACCCAGGTGATCACTCCAGTGTCTGTACTTGATAGAGGTACTAGGAACTAATGACGGGTGGCACAATGCTAGGGTACTTCTGTAGGCTAGGCTTGTAAAGGCCCCACAGCCATTAGCCTAGTACACACCTATGAACACACACACACACAAAATATAATATGCTTACCTAATTCATCCGAAATGACAGCCCTCCTTCCATACCCAATCCAAATTGTCATTTCATTACATAAGACCTGGCAGACCAACCCAAAGCCCTTCTGCTTCCTTGTTCCTTTTTTATCTGAGGTTAATGAAGGCCCAGGGGACTTGTGGGAGGAAAGTTCTGAAGGAGCTTCAGGCAAGAAGCACTAGTAGTAGAAGGCCCGATCAGATTCAACAAGCTTCTCAGTACCCAGCAGCCACTGTGGGACTAGAAAGAAACTGATCCAGTGTTATAAGTATATGACTTCTGTATTTGTAACAAGAGCTATATCTAGGCTTATGAAATGTTTTTTGCGGCAGTAGGAGATTGTAGTCTTTGTAACATGTTTACTCGAGATTATTTTATAGGATTTGGTCATTGGTGTAGGAGTCCTTGAGCACCTTGTGACTTCAAGTTTGTGTGTTTTTCAGCATATGAAAACTGTCTTGGAAAATAAGGCAACGACATAATTCAGATTTAATCGTACTAAGTATAACTGATACAACTGTGGCATAGAACGAGATATCTAGATTTTGTAAATTAAGAAACACTTTTTTTCGAAATTGTACAGTAAAGCTATTGTCCTAAAAATTGTAGTTAGCCATTAGTAGCTGTCATGTGTACATAATGTACTGGTGTTAATGTTTTTTTGTATTGCTTCACTTTTTCTTTGCATGTTGCAGAACATTTGCAGTAAAATTGCTGTTTTGTTTGAACAGGTAGAATCCTCTAGTGGAAGACCAACAAGAACCAGATCCTTTGGGGATAAGGGATCTAAAGTCTCCCAGTTTGCTACACCGCAGAACAGCCAGTCAGGTAATGGTGTATAGATGGCTGGGATTGTTTCAGTACTTTAAATGGGAATTTATTTTATCTTAAGTGTTGCCACAGGAGAAAAGTAACCTTTCACCAGTCTTGTTTGATAGGAGAAAAAAAACTTCAGGTGTTTGGAAGTGGAGGTAAACAGGAGAGGAATTTTAAGCAAAAATGTTTTCAGGAGTGATACATGATTTTTAATTCCGTGTCTGGTGTCTCTGTCCACTTCAGCATTTGAGTATATCAAATTTGAAGCAAGCAACTTTTAGATGTTTGGATCCAAGGCTCAAGCTCCTCTTCCCACCAGTAATCCTGTTAGCCATGCTAATTCCTCAAATCTTTGCAACTCATTCTAGTCTGAAAAGAGCTCTTCTCCACTGTGGGAATCTGCATCTTCCCCCTCTGTTCTCCCTAAGGCAAGAGAACCTTAGAGGAGTCTAAAGGAGACAAGCCAAAGGAAGATAAGGATAGAGAGGTAGAAAGAAAAAACAAAGGTATAGACAGAGCTAGGGAGAAGAAATTGAGGAAAGGTCTCTAGACCCTGTGGGAGCTAGGAGTCCAGTCTCCAAAATGTTCTTGCTGTCTGACTCTTTCCTCTGGAGCTTTTTTGGATCTGGTCTCCTATCATTACTCATTGAACTTGGGTTCTCCCTGTAGCCTACCATCCGTCTGTTCTGATTTCCTGACTTACAAGAGAGGTTCTTCACAGGTCCTCCAGGGCACCTTTGACAGCTTCCTTGCTCAAGTTGGTATTGTCTAGAAGTTTGCCTGAAGCAGATGTGAGGGGATGATGTAGAAGCTTCTGAGGACCCTGCTTCAGATGAAGATGGATCTTTCTTGCACCTTGTGATGATGTGAGGTATTGCTTGCTATGCCGGGAGAAGTAAAGCAGTGGATGTGTAACAGATGCCAGCCTAGTTAGCTGGAGTTTTGTCATTTGTATATCAAACTGATTTGTACAGGTGCTTGTGTGTTGAAAATGTATTTGTAAAGCTGCTTGTGTTAAAAATGTACCAACAGTGGGTCTTGCTGGACAGAAAAGAAGTACAACTGTGTCTCAGACTGTATTGTAACTGTTGAATATATTGTAACAGAGGATTCTGTAAGAGAAGAATTTAATCTCAGTCAAGCAAACTTTGAAAAATAGTTTGAAATTAAATTACTTGGTTTAGGCCGTAAAGCAGGGTTGTCAAATTCATTTACCCCAGCAGGCCACATTTCATCAGAGTATACAGTACGCGGGTCAGGTAATTATCAAATTGAGACCACTTAATAGGGGAGTAATGTAATGATGATGATAGCAGTAATAAAGAGCAATGATGATAATAAGTAAAGGTCAATTTAGTCAAGAAAATCAAGCTATTTACCTTAATTCCTGGTAATACTGGTCCCAGAAACTTTGGCACCTCTTGGCCTGCATCAGTGTTTGGCACTAAGGATTGAGCAGTGGCTACCATCACTGCTGAGTTGAAATGTTCATCGGTAAGTTGAGAACCAAGTCGAGACTTGTTCAAGTCCATTACAGAAGAGGTTTTCAGAGACATGAGTACTGCCAAACATTGACCGTCTTTATGGCCAGACATTTAATTGGGGATATCTTGGCCCAACATATACTGATAAAATGTGCCAGTATCAACACTTAAATTTATCCTTCAACTCTGAATTACATTGGAGCTCAATTAGTTCTAACAAACTGTTCTGGTACCTCATCAGCGCTAACAGAGAAAGAGTTATGGAAAATAGAAAAATCCTTCTCAAGGTTTTTAAAGTCTGCAAATCTTTCTCCGAACTCACTAATTTGGAAGTCTTGGTGCAGTACTTTCTGGTGTTAGCACCATGAAACTCAAGTGCATCTTGCAGGGACTTGAGTGGGGAAAGTGTGCAGTATTACTTACTGCTAGTTGGCGTTTAATAATTTTAAGTTTCAACTGAAAGGTACTGGTAGTCATATAAATCTGTCACCAATTTATTGCAACCTTTGCAGCATTATATTCAGGTGATGCAACGGTTCTGTTAAATCTACCATGAATACTAGATATTGAACCCATTCATCATCTTTCAGTTCCTGCACATCTCTTTCTTTCTCATGCATAAACCTCTGTATTTCACTTATTAATTCATAAGTGATTCAACACAACTCTGCTTAAACAATGAACATCAGTGTGGTGTGGCAGACCGTGAGTGTGACTTTTCTCCAATAACTGAACTGTGGTTCAGACCTCACGCGCATATGAAGTTCACTGTCTTTAACATCCATAACATGACCTGTCTTTAATGTTTTAATACAAATCATTTCTCTGTGAATCTTTAATGTTTTAATACAAATCATTTCTCTGTGAATTATGCAATGGATACTGTGAATTTGATGGTGTTAGTTCATGGCTAGCAGCTTTTCCTTTAATTTGTTGCCACACCAGCTTTTCTACCAACCTTTTGAGATGTTCCATCTGTAGCCAGGCTCAGTTTTTGTCCAGTCTACACTTATTTTAAATAGTGCACCTACCAAACTCACAAATGTCATTCTCCATTGCTCCCTTCATTGGTACCAGTTCCACAAGTTCTTCATTTACCTGCATATCGTCATTTACACTATATATATATATATATATATATATATATATATATATATATATAAGACTTTCAAGCTGTGCTGTGTCATTTACATATGTACTTCCATCAGTTGCTATTGAAATTACTACAAATTTAGCAACCTTTTATAAATCCCCTCTCCGAAAAAGGCTTTGACAGCTATTTCTTGTGCAGTTTTATAACTTGCCCGAGCTACAACTTTACTAGCTTGGTGAACATGTTTAAACAGTGACTGCTGCTTTCTGAGTGACTGTTCTAACTCCTTAACTTTTTCTTCATGCATATTTCCACTATAGTCATCATACTTTGAAGCATGAATTCTTGTGTAATGCCTGCAAATGTTATATTCCTTTGCCACAGCTATGTTTTGCTTACAAATCAAACCAAGTTGGTTTTCCATTCACTTCAGCAAAAAAGTACAAGGTTTTCCACTTTTCCTGCACCACGCTTTATTCTTCAGTAACTGTTTTTTTCTAACACTTCAACTGGCAAAGCAAGACTACTGCTCAGACAGATTACTCCGTGACATCTACCCAAAACAGTAACCGAAACATGCTGCAATTCAGTCAGAAGTACAGGACTAGCCACTGCATTGACTACAAATACCCGCTTGTTTGTTAAAACAAGTCTACATTTTAATTTGTGGAATGTCTTTTAACTACCCACACCAGTGACTTTGTGGACACTGATTTGTTGCATTCACTGCCTGGCATGGGCCTTTAGCCCCCCCCCCCCAAAAAAAAATAAATAAAAAAAACAGGATTGACTGTAACTCAATGATTTGTGAGAAAACTACATGTTTAATGAAGCAGAGACCAAAATATCAGGCAAACACCTGGATATTCTGTGAAATTCCAGACAGGTGCGAAGTATGTTTAGGATAGGGACGACATTGATTAGACTGTGTGGGTGAGTGAGCGATCAGAGTGAGTGAATGCATGTATGAATGCTGCAGAGACTGTGGGCGAACGATCGGAGTGAGTGAATGCATGTATGAATGCTGAAGAGATTGTATGGGTGAGCAGTTGCAGTGATTGATTACATGTATTCATAGACTGATGGCTTGAAATGTTGACAGGATGAGTGTGTGATGAGTTGTGGTTTCATGTGATGCTCGGTTGGTGGTCCTGCTATGTACGGGAGAGCAGGTAAACTCTGGGACTGGAGTGGTGGGTGAGCTGTGGGCTGCATGTGGGAATGTTATGGGCCGTGTATTTGACTCCCCTGCCATAAAGATTGCATCTCACAGATGTTCTTTGTGTTTCACTGTTGCAGTCATTACATTTGGGTAATCTGCTGGCAGGTTGCCCTCAGTCGCCCTGAATAAAAAAGTCTTGGGTCCTGCGTTGGTTGCTCTCTCTTCTTCCGTGACGTCAGGTCGTCAGGGGTATAAAACATGCAGCCGACACCAATTTAATGTGTCTTTCTTGCCGCGCGGAGCCCGAAGCAGAAGCAGTTCGCAAGTGCCGGTCGGCAGACTCCTGAAATTTTCGTTTTCGAGTTTCAGAACCAAAGTCTTCAAACTAAAGCCAAGTACCCAGTTGGGGATACTTTTTCTTGCTCCTTACCAAGGTCGGTAAAAGTTAATTGTGTTACTTGTGGGAAGCAAATACTTCATAGGGATTTTCATTTGTACTGTATTCCTTGCCTAGGCCCTGATCACAATGTGCCTTGCTGTCAGTTTTGTGCTAAATTTAACCAGTGCACTATTAATCAGCGGTATATTTTTGCTTCTAAATATTTTGGTTCAAGATTTAACTATCCTGAAATGTCGTCTATTAGCAATCCGACTACCGGAGTTCACAAAAAATGCAAGGAAAAAGACAGAGACCGTTGAGGTCCAAAACCAATGACGAAGCTTCTCCTAAGCCAGTCGCTGGTACCCAGTGAGTCGCTTTCGCAGTCCCTGATGCCCGCTACTTTTGAGTCGCAGGCCTCTACCAAAACCCATTCAGAGACCGGAATGCCGTGAGATTCTGAAAGTATTGAACCCGTGCATGTCTCTCCCTTGTATGGGTCTGGAGCTGCTGAGCAGGCACCAGCTTCTGAGGGTGTTTTCAGGCCTCAACATTTGTATGTTAAACCGACGCTATCATCAAAAACAAGGCCAAAACCAGCTTCTATGTCTAAAAAACCGACGCATGAGCCACATGCTCAGGCCCCTATGCCTAAAAAACAAATGATCAAAATTTAATTACCTTGATCAGGGGTTCCCAACTCCCCCATGCTAAGAGGCCTAGGCAAGGCACTGATTATGAATCTTCAGATCAGGTTTCCATTTCTCCTGATTCCTCTTCTGATCAGGAATTTTCTATTCCACCTTATGAGGACTCTAATGCAGAGGAATCCATCCCTTCTGCCTCTCCTCCTGAGTATTACTCTTTTGGAGAGACTTTGCATACTTTAAGGGAACATTTTCACTGAGAGAGTCAGTACTTCTCAGAATCTAAAGGCTTAGGGATTTTTTTTCTTCCTCAGCATAGGCCTTTGGCAATACCTCCTGTATTAGACATTGTTGACGTGTTCTCAGAATCAAGCATGGCTCCTGATTCCCTGCCTCCAGCTCCTAGTAAGCCAGACAGATATTACAGATTTCCTGACTATCACAAGTTTCTTTTCAAAAATCCTGCTGCTGACCCTGAACCTATTTCTCAGGGTCCCACGGGGGTGTTAAGGCTTCTACAGCCAAAAATCCTGCCCCTTCTTATAGAGATTCCAGGGTGCTGGATAGATGGGGAAAGAAGGTTTATACATCTGCAACCTTGGCAATCAGGACTTTTAAACTGCCAGTTTCGTATGCTTAAATATTAACAGCATGTTATGGGCTTACTGAAACAGAAAATGATGTTGATTTCTGATTGTGTGGAAAATAGAGTTGCAGGATTTATTGCATTCAGCAGAACAGGTTGGAAAGCATACTTTGCAATGTGGTTTTGATTCCTTGGAGGTCTCTTGCAGGGCCGCCATAACTGGATCTGTGATAAGGCATGCCTGGCTCAAGAAGCAAAATCTGCCAGATCATGTTAAAGCTAAATTGTTGGATGCCCCTTTACAGCAGGATAGTCTGTTTGGTAATAAGGCAGAAGAGGTTTTAAAAAAAATGGAAGACGAAGCGAAATCTATGCAAATTGTAAAAGATTTCTTGCAAGTACAGCCACCCAGGTTCAGTAGACACTGGCCTACTAAGAATTGATCCTTTCCTGTGTCCAACAGAGCCACTCTGGGCAAACCCAGATGCTCCAAAGGCTCCAGATATCAATCACAGGGATCTTACAGGTCAAAGCAATGGGGTGCCTCCACCTCCAAATCAGGAGGTAACAAAGCACAACCCTACAGTAAACAGTTTCAATGACTTTCTTCTGCTATCTCCAAACACTTATCTTTTTGGCAGCCCCCTTGGGGGGAAAACTAGCACTTAATGCTCAAAATTGGCATTTAATTACCCAGGACAAGTGGGTATTAAACATAGTATCTCAGGGGTACAGATTTCATTTCCACAGGTTGCCAATTCCAAACGGATGGCCAGATCTGCCACCAAACCAGTGGGCTCAGGCCCAGAAACAAGTCATGTTTCCCTCATGGATATGGGGGCTATTCAGCCAGTGCCAGAAAAGGAAAAAGGGCAAGGATTTTATTCAAGGCTTTTCCTGGTACCCAGAAAAGACAAATCATGGCATCCAACTCTGGACTTTATCAATTCTAAATACGTTCCTGGACATTCCAAAATTCAAAATGCCAGAAAAGGAAAAAGGGCAAGGATTTTATTCAAGGCTTTTCCTGGTACCCAGAAAAGACAAATCATGGCATCCAACTCTGGACTTTATCAATTCTAAATACGTTCCTGGACATTCCAAAATTCAAAATGCTGACTTTACAACAGCTACTGCCTGTGCTAGGCAAGAATGCCTGGTTGGTAACTCTAGACTTAAAAGGCATACCTGCATATCCCAATAAGGGAATCTTGCAGAAGATACCTCCGCTTCAAAGCAGGCGTTTTGCATTACTAATTCTCTGCACTGTACTTTTGCTCATCTACTGTGCCCAGGGTCTTTACAAAAGTGCCTGCCACCAGTAATTGCATTTTGCAGGCAAAGAAACATTCAAATTTATCCTTACCTAGACTATTCTCATTCAGACAGAGGACAAGGACACTCCAACATCTGGCGTTTATAAAAAGGCTTCTAGCATGCCTAGGGTACACCATAAACGAAAAGAAATTGCAACTGGTACCCTCAAATAATTACATTCCTGGGTGCAAGCTTGAATTCAACTGCCCAGATGGCTTACCTCATGCCAGACAAACTAATTCAGTTGACAACATACTTCAAACAAGTGGCAACAAAAACCCAGCTATCTGCAAGACAAATTCTGCAGGCTTTGGGGTTCTTGGCATCCTGCACTCTACTAATCCCATATGAGAGACTGCATAAGAGGAAACTTCAGTGATATCTAAAAAGCTTATGGAGTCAACATTGTCACAGCTTGAAAACAATGATTCCTCTCATTCCCTGCCTGCAAAAGGAGTTTCTTTGGTGGGCAGAGGCATGTCACCAAAACCAGGGACAGTCATTCACACTACCCCCTGCCACCAAAACCTTGACTACAGATGCATCAGACTATGCTTGGGGGGGCCCACCTGGCAGGTAGATGCATTCAGGGCAAATGGACCTCAAACCAAATGCATCTACATATCAACCAGAAAGAAATGCTAGCTGTTCAGAATGCTCTGACAGCCTTCAAGGACTTCCTTCATCCAGGACAACTACTGATAGACTGGCAACAACACCACAGTTATGTGGTACATAAACAAGCAGGGGGGTATCCACTCCTACCCCCTTTGCAGACTAGCCATGGCCTTGTGGAACACAGCCTTGACTTAACAAATACATCTTCAAGCACAATTCCTGCCAGGAAAGCAGAATACTCTGGCAGACTAAGCAGAAATCTTATGGACCCGCACAAATGGAAACTGGATCCTCAAATCTTCAGCATGTTAACACAAAAATGGTGGAGCCCAGACATAGATCTATTTGCCTCTCCCCAAAACTGTCAGACAAATTCTGCACAAGAACTCATCACAAAAAAGCATGGAAAGTGGATGCTCTATCCTTCAGCTGGAAAAACCTATCAGTCTGTGTGTTTCCCCCTCTGCTTCTACTTTTTAAGGTCTTACTAAAAGTCTGACAGGAAAAAACAAAAATGATTATAATTGCTCTGGACTGGCTTCGCCAACACTGGTACCCGCTTCTAAGGAATATGTCACACCTTCCTCCGTGGTACCTGCCTCAAACACCTCACCTATTGTCTCAGCAGAACTATCAAATTCTGCGCACACTGCTACAAACTGTGAATCTTGCAGCATGGCTAATCAACTAATTTCACCAACCACATCTCTCAGTAAACCTGTGATGGATGTAATTTTGGAGGCCAGAAGGCCTAGTACTAGAAAATCTTATGCTGATAAATGGAAGAGATTCTGTGCTTTGAACCAAGCACAAGGAATAGACACAGCAAAGCCCAGTATTCCTCAGATTTTGCAATACTTAACTCAGATGCTTCACAAGGGCCTATCTTTTTCTTGTATAAAAATACACACCTCTGCCATCTTGGCTCATTAAAACACAGCCCCACCCCTCTTTTCTCATCTCCTGCTAAAACAGTACCTCAGAGGGGCCAAAAATTTAAGGCCTCCCAGAAGAGTGCCAACTCCTGCATGGGACCTCAATTTTGTGCTGGAAAAACTCACCCTACCTCCATTTGAACCAGCAGCTACTGCAAATATAAAATTTCTTTCTTGGAAGACCGCCTTTCTTTTGGCAGTCACTTCAGCTAGAAGGGGTTCAGAACTACAGGCTCTCATGGCAGTGGAGCCTTTTATTATATTTTACCCAGACAGGGTGGCCCTCAGGACCAGTCCTTTTATGCCTAAGGTGGCATCCAGTGTGGCTCTTAATCAGACCATTCACCTGCCAACTTATCCGCAGAACAAGGGGGAGCGGATTCTGCATTCATTGGATGTACACAGACAACTAAGATTCTACTTAAACAGGGCAAAATCTCTAAGAAAGTCTGAGCAACTACTAGTGGCATTTGCTGCAGGATCAGAGTGGAAGGCTATATCAAAGCAGACTATTTCTAAATGGATAAGCCATTGCATTCGTTTCTGCTGCTTGCACCAAGGTAAACTTGTGCCCAAGGGGATCAGATCCCATTCCACCAGGGCTGCCTCTACTTCAGCAGGTTTTCTCAGAGGGGTCCCTACCAGAGACATTCTAGAAGCTGTTACTTGGAGCTCAGTTCATACGTTCACAAAGCATTACTATTTACCTCTTTTCTAAATCTAGGGCAGGCTTTGCCACTGCAGTCCTGCAGGGCCTTATAGCTGCTCCTAATGCTGTTTAGATGTCCTTCAAGGATGCATCTGCAGTCCTAACATATGGGTTGTCCTGCCTCAGGCAGCCCTTCGGTCGGCCGGATTCCAAAGTCTGGGTCTGGCCTCGGCTGATGTCGCACTTCACCCGACGTCATAGCTGCTGTGGTATAAAGGCATCAGCCGACGCCATTTTCCTCAGTCTTTCTTGCCGCGCGGTGCCCGAAGCAGAAGCTGTTCAAGTGCTGGTCGGTCAGATCCAGAGATTTCTACTACCGAAGACTTCTAAAAAGCTAAGTACCCCGTCGGGGACTCTTTCTTGCCTCAGCCGATGTCAGACAAAGTAAATAATTGTTTAACTTGTGGGAATCAAATACCTCATAAGGATTTCCACTCTTACTGCCTTCCTTGTTTAGGCCCGAACCACGACGTATCAGCTTGTTTAGCCTGTGCTTCCTTCAACCGACGGACGCTTAGACGTCGGTCGGAGTTTGCAGAGGAGTTTTTTGGTCCCGCTTTTGCATACAAAATGCCGTCGGAGACTCCGACTACACAATTAGCTAAAAAGCGCAAGGAAAAGGACTGACACTCGCGGTCCGCGGTTTCGGCTGAAACCACGGTTAGGCCAACCGCGAGTGTCTCTGTTTCGGCTGAAACAGAGTCCTCGGTTCTTCCTTTGGCCGAAAGCATGCCTCCGATAGCCGAGACCTCACAGAGCATGGCTGAATCTGCTACTGAAATTACCCCTACAGAAGCAGGCACCTAGGATTTGTCAGATACTATTCCTTTAGACATATCTACCCCTGCAAGTGGGGCTGCTTAGACCCCCTGCATCTGTCTATCAAGGCTTTTTCCAGGGCTAAAGCAGCTAAATCTTCTAAGGCCTTACCTGCTAAAACTCCCTCACACAGGCCTACCTCTAGTTCCCAAATGCTCAGCCTGGCTGAGGATCTCATTTCTTTGATCAGGGGATCCCAACCTCACCCAGACAGGGCCTCTCAACCCCCTCCAATAGTTTCTACAGACTATTCCTCGGATGACTCAGATATTTCAGACCCTCATGAAGGCCCATATTCTCCTTATGAGGATTCTGATGCAGAAGACTCCATTCCTTCTGCTTCTCCTCCTGAAGAATTTTCTTTTGGGGAAACCTTACATGCTATGAGGGAACACTTTCAATGGCAGGGCCAGGATTTTTCAGATTCAAGGAAAAGGCTAAGGACCTTTTTACACTTACCACAGCATAGGCCTTTAGCCATTCCTCCAGTACTAACAGTTGTTGATGATGCATGTAATGATGCCTGTACTGCCCCTGATTCTCTTCCTCCGGCCCCTGCCAAGCCTGACAGATATTACAGGGTCCCGGACACACACTACCATTTGTATAAGGCTCCTGTTGCAGATCCTGAAACCATTTCACAGGGCCCTAAAGCTGTGGCAGCTGCCTCTGCCAAAACCCTCTCCCCTCTGGAAGGGAATCTAGAGCATTAGAGAGATGGGGTAAAAAGGTTTATACTTCTGCTACTCTTTCGGCCAGGGCCTTAAACTGTCAATTTCACATGATTCAGTACCAGGAATTTTTGTTAGACCAGCTAAATAAAAAAACTGTCCTCTCCTGAACCTATAGACCGCAAGTCCCTTCAGGATTTGGTACATAACTCTCAGCAGGTCAGTAACCATTTCTTAAAATGTGGCTATGATGCACTGGAGGCTTCCTTTAGATCAGCTATGACTGGAACAGTGATTCGAAGGCATGCCTGGTTAAAAGAACAATCCTTACCAGACCATGTTAAGTCAAAACTCCTAGATGCTCCTATGGAGAAACAAAGTTTGTTTGGCTCCCCTGCACCGGAGGTTATAAAGAAGGTGGAAGAAAAAGCAAAATCTGTCCAAACAGTCAAGGATTTCTTACAGGTCCAACCTCCGAGGTTTAGCAGAAATTGGCCTTCGAAGAATTGGTCCTTTCCAGACACTTCCAGAGCAGAGAGAGGCAGAAATAGACGCCCAAGAGGCAGGGGACAATCCAGGGGTGCCTACAGGGGACGTCAGTGGCAACCTACCAACCAGAGAAGTACTGCCACAGATTCAACTACAACCACTTCCACAGGACAGACACAATGACTTGGTTCTGATTCCGCCTACCAGGGAACAACTGGAAGCACCCTTGGGTGGAAAACTAGCCTTATTTTCCGACAACTGGCATTACATTACAGGAGACAAATGGACTTTACAAACAATAGACAAAGGCTACAGGTTTCACTTCCACACTCTACCAAAAAAGAGAGGAATGCCAAACCTACCACCAAGCCAAAAAACAGACGCTCTAAGACAAATCAACAACTTACTAAGGATGAGAGCTATAGAAGAGGTGCCACTTATGGAACAAGGCCAAGGATTTTACTCCAGGCTGTTCCTTGTACCAAGAAAAGAAAATCAATGGAGACCTATTCTCGACTTGTCCGCTCTGAACACATACCTCATTGTTCCAAAATTCAAAATGCTGACCCTCCAGCAACTTCTTCCCATGCTGGGCAAGGAGTCTTGGCTGGTGACTCTAGATCTCAAGGAGGCATACCTGCGTCCCTATCGACCAGATTGCAGAAGACACCTCAGATTTCTTGCAGGATCAGAGCATTATCAATTCTCAGCATTGCCCTTTGGCTTATCTACTGCGCCCAGAGTATTCACGAAATGCCTGGCATCAGTAATTGCTCATTGCAGGCTTCAGGGAATTCAAATTTACCCATACCTGGACGACTGCCTAATACAAGCGGACAACAAGGCAAAATTAACAAAATATTTGGAAAATGTCACACAACTGTTGCAAGCCTTGGGATACACAGTCAACATGCAAAAGTCAAGACTAGTACCATCCCAAAGGATAATATTCTTGGGTGCAGAACTGGATACATCAGATGGCTTTTCTCACAGAAGAAAAACAAAAGCAACTACCAGTCTATTTCATGGCATTAACAACACAAACTCGGCTTACTGCAAGGAAAGTCCTGCAAGCCCTGGGTTACATGGCATCCTGCATAATATTGATTCCACATGCCAGGCTGCATGAGAAAGTTGCAATGGTACCTAAGGAATGTATGGTCTCAACACAAGCACAGTCTAGAAGCCCAGATTCCAATAATTCCATGCCTGAAGCAAGAATTCCTGTGGTGGGCTCAGGCCTGTCAGTTGAACAGAGGACTGCCTTTCCACAAACCTCATCCAAGCCAGACCATCACCACGGACGCCTCAGACCTAGGCTGGGGGGCTCCCATGATGGACAAGTGCATACAAGGCCTATGGACCCAAGACCAGCTGAATCTACACACAAATCTAAAGGAGATGCTGGCAGTGAAACATGCAATCCAGGCATTCCGACCATTCCTTCAACAAGGTCACCTGCTGATGACGGACAATACCACAGTCATGTGGTACATCAACAAACAGGGAGGTACACACTCGTATCCACTATGCCGGATGGCAATGGACCTGTGGAATGTGGCCTTGAATCTCAACATTCAACTTCAGGCCAGATTTGTACCAGGAAAAGAAAATTCACTAGCAGACACCTTAAGCAGAACTACCACGGATGCTCACGAATGGATGCTGCATCCAGATATCTTCAAAACCATAACAAAGAAATGGGGACTACCAGAGATAGATCTGTTCGCCTCCCCACACAACCACCAAATGAAGAAATTCTGCACAAGAGCATACCACCCACTTGCTTGGAGGGTGGACTCCCTTTCCTTCAGCTGGAAAAACCTGACAGCATATGCATTCCCACCTCTTCCTTTGATGTACAAAGTCCTACTGAAGATCAAAGAGGACCAGCCAAGGGTAATCCTGATAGCTCCAGACTGGCCGAGGCAACATTGGTACCCGCTACTGAGAAGCATGTCTCGGACACACGCATGGCCTCTACCTCTATGTCCCTTACTTCTAACACAGAACAACTACAAGATCCTACATCCAAACTTGAAAACACTGCAGCTAGCTGCTTGGAATGTGCATAAAACAAAATAACCCAGATTTATCTCAGAGGGTTAAGGACATTATCCTGGAGGCTCGCAGACCCTCCACAAGGAAAACTTATTCAGCCAAATGGAAAAGATACCTCATTTGGAGTGCAGCAAAGGGAGAAAATGTCTCATTGGCAAACATAGCACACATCCTGGAATACTTAGCAGAGCTGTTCCACAATGGCCTGTCCTACTCTTCCATTAAGATTCATGCATCAGCAATTTCAGCAGAATACAACATGGATCCTCCTGTCTTCTCTCATCCTCTACTCAGGCAGTTCTTGAGAGGAATCAAAAATGTAAAGCCTCCAAGGAAACCACCTTTACCTACATGGGATCTCAACTTTGTAATGGAAAAGTTAACACTTCCCCCTTTTGAACCAGCAGCAACAACAGGTTTACAGTTCTTGTCTTGGAAAACTGCTTTCCTGCTAGCAATCACTTCAGCAAGAAGGGTATCTGAATTACAGGCATTAATGGCAGTACAGCCCTTCCTTATCTTCCATCAGGATAGAGTGTCTCTGAGAACCAACCCTACCTTTATGCCAAAAGTGGTCTCCAGAGAATCACTGAACCAAGCGATTCATTTACCTACATTCTTCCCCAACCCACAGAACAGGGGGGAAAGACTGCTACATGCCTTGGATGTGCACAGACAATTACGCTACTATCTAGACAGAACTAAGACCAACAGAAAAACTGACCAACTTCTGGTAGCATATGCAACGGGAATGCAAGGAAAAGCAATTTCAAAACAGACAATCTCAAAATGGATAGGAAATTGCATTCGATTTTGCTACTCTTTTCATGGAAAGGCAACTCCTGAAAATATCAGACCTCATTCCACAAGAGCTACAGCCACCATTACAGCTTTCCTACGAGGAGTGGCTACCAAAGACATTTTAGAAGCTGCTACTTGGAGCTCCGTGCATACATTTGCGAAGCATTATAACCTTCCTTTATACTCCATATCCCGAGCAGGTTTTGCAACTGCTGTGTTGCAAGGGATCTTGACTACACCATCTTTATCTTAGTGCCTCCTCCCCCAGTTTGGCTATGGTATTCTACCCATATGTTAGGACTGCAGATGCATCCTTGAAGGACATAGTACAGTTTTGTACCTACCATAAATGTAGATGTCCGATAGGTATGCATCTGCAGTCAGGATTACCCTCCTTCCCCTCTGTGGGATTCCTAGGGTACTTACCCCTCTTTCAGCTAGCTGGGGGAATTTATTATGGTGTATTTGTTTTGTATATATGTATATATATTTTTTGCTCTCTACTGTTTGGAATTATTTGTATTTATCCAAATTTAGCCTTCCTAGAGGGCACCTGGCATCTGGGGCAAGAAACACTGAGGAAAATGGCGTTGGCTGATGCCTGTATACCACAGCAGCTATGACGTCGGGTGAAGTGCGACATCAGCCGAGGCCAGACCCAGACTTTGGAATCCGGCCGACCGAAGGGCTGCATGAGGCAGGACAACCCATATGTTAGGACTGCAGATGCATACCTATCGGACATCTACATTTATGGTAGGTACAAAACTGTACTTTCTATCCTCCCGTCCATAGCTTTGGGATTCTACCCAAATGTAATGACTGCAACACTGAAACACGAAGAACCTAGTACAGTTGTGTACACTTACCATAAATATAGATGTTCGAATGCATTCACTGTTGCAGTCCGGATTACTCACCCGCCAGCCCCTCTAAAGTGCATTTATATAGTTATGTTTATATATATATATATATATATATATATATATATATATATATATATATAAATATATATACACACACACACACATTTTTGCTTCCCATTTGGGGGGGAACCTGATATCTGGGGCAAGAACAACTGATTAAAATAGTGTCAGCTGCATGTTTTATACCCCTGACAACCTGACGTCATGGAAGTGGAGACAGCAACAGATGCAGGACCCAAGACTTTGTTATTCAGGCCGACTGAGGGCAACCTGCCAGCAGATTACCCAAATGTAATGACTGCAACAGTGAATACACTCGAACATCTACATTTATGGTAAGTGTACAGAACTGTATTTTCTGACTGCAGCCGGAGACGAAATGTCTGCGAGAAGCCTGGCTTAGTAGCTGTGTAGGAAGACTGGAAGTGTTAAAATTGTTTTACAGCTTCCAGATGCTGTAACACATTTTAGCAAAGGTGTGTGTGTGTGTGTGTGTGTGTGTGTGTGACACTAGCATGCAAGATCCTGGCTTAAGTTTCTAGTAATAAGGAGGTGGTGTGGGAACCAGAGTTAGATGACCAGATATGATGCCATTCTATAGCCATTAGTAAAATGATATTAGTGAGAGAGGTCAGTTCTCAGCAGTCTGTTTGTGAAACCTGACAAAGATGGGCCACTCCCCCACTTCTTACCTTGCCCTAGTAAGCCAACTAGAAACAGTGATGCTTTAGATCAGTCAGGAAAAAAAATACTGAGATTAACTAAGTATTTTTTGTGCATTTGTGTGAACCATTCCATTTGTGTTTTTTTTAATATTTCTTGTGATTGAAAGTTTGGTATTTATTGTAAATAGATATGTATTATTTTGTGTTTTTGTTTATTATTAAATATATTTAAACTTTTCATTGTAGCTTGTCCTTTACTATTTTAAACCTTGAGTACTTGTATTTATTTTGTGATACTGTGACTGCTCCTGAAAAAACTTGCTGTTTGGTCAGCATTACCACTGGTATTAATATTAGTTTCAGTCAGTATAATTGGATACCTTGGTAAGAGCCTTAGAGTAGTTGGCTGTGTGGGTGTTCTGGTGGCAGTGTATATACCTTATAGCCTTGGCAAAGATGGTGGAGCTAGTAAAGCTGTGCCGTGTGTGTGTCTCTCTCTGAAAATCAAAGCTCAGAGTGTGTGCGTCAGCTACTTTGAACAACGACACTGAGAACACTGATTTCACAGAGAAGGGTGATTAAGGACTTGGCTTGGAACACCCTGCTAAGGACTTAACTCTGTAGCTGTGTCAGTGGGGAGTCTTATTTGCAGCCTTGGGAAAGGGAAAAACCCAGCCCCAGGATGGGAGTGTGTTCCCTCTGTACTCTTAAAAGAGAAGTTGTGCTTGGTGCAGAGGGCTGCACCTGGAAATACTGTGTGTATCTATTTTTGCTCCAAGTAACCATCTCTGACCAGTGTAAGTGGTGAGACTGAGACTCTTTGATTACTGGCCCATAGGCGGGATGTCATACACCTTCAGGTCTAGGAGTGTCTGGACCTGCCACTGCCACCTCTCATTTTGTTTCACTTTCCTTGATCTGACCTTTTGATCTGGCAGTCTTGAAACAGAGCACTTCCCAGCAGGCTGTCTTTGCTGGAGCTGAAAGTCTGGCTGTTTTTGACTCTGACATTGTCCCTTAACTGCTCAACTCAGCATCTGATCTTGAGGAGTCTGAGATGAAAGGTCAGTGCCAGTGCATGAGGGTCAGGATTGGTTGTGTTACGCCTGATCTGTCCCTTCCTATCAGTGCTGGATAGTTCATTGGTGTTGGCTAAGGAGTCAAATGAGGTTGATTCTTGGCGGGGGGCTTTCTGGTTCCTTGTATCCCAAGAGGACTCCTTCAGGACAGTTATCACTTTAGAGATATTTAAAAAGGCTCTGGCTCTTTCCCTTTAGTGAAGAGGTATCCCTAACAAGTTTGGATTCATCCCAATTCCCTCTGTGTTTAGTTCTTTATGTGTATCATCCTGCCCCTCATTGACAGCCAGCTGCTTTAGGCCTCGACAAAGCTTGCAAGGCATGTTCCCCTTCTGCTTCAGAGTCTTCCACAAATACTTTTGACATGGAAAACACAGGCAGCGATCATGTAAAAGGAGGCATCACCAAGCATACTGATTTCAAAGAAGGGGAGTGTTCCCTAAGTTTCCAGTGGAAAACTCCTGCTTTTGGGGGATCATTCTGGAATTACTTTGGCAAAGGGGGGATGGTCCACTGATGTCCCCTCAAGAGGAATCTGTTTCTCTAGGTCTTCGGAGCTGCCCTGTCTACTTCTTAAATAGTCATCTCAGCTGATTAACTTATTGACCTGGTTTTAGAGCAGATGTCGAAGAAGCTGGATGTGGTATAGACCATATCCTGCAAGCCTGAAAATCTTGCTCTTTTCACAAGACAGACACCACTAGAGCAAGGGGTCCACAGTAAATGGTATTGGGGTGGTGGCAGCTATGAAGAACGCTGTGCAAGGAAAGATCTTCTGTCTATCCTCTCAACAGGAAGTCCGGGGTTTCCCACATTTTCAGAAAGTGGGCTTATGTTTCAGCGACGTTTGCATTATGTGTTCTGATCTACCTGGTACACTTGCCAAGATTTCAGATGGTGTTGACCAGTGAATTGAACAAGTTCCATTCAGGAGTCATGACTGCAAAGTCTCACAAGATGTAGGATTCCCATTTGGCTTCCCTTCAGTTTATCAGCAGTGTGACCATGCACCTTTCATCCAGTGTGGTAGATGGCATGTCTATAGCAGCAGGCACTGCCATTGCTGTACATCAACGGGCCTTGATATGCCTCTGCAGGTTTGCAGAGAACTGCAAGACAATCCTCTTTGAATGCCCCTTTTGACAGCACCCCCCTTGAATTCAATGTAAAGCATACACTGACTAGAAGTGAACAAGATGTCAAAACCCTGTCTTCTGCCTGTATTCCCTGCTCCACTTCCCAAAGAACCACCTTCTGGAGCCAAAAGAATGGTAAGAAGATATGGTTCTGAATGTCTGAAGGCTTTATACATGACACTTCTGGAGATGGATCCCCCCAAAAGGAGATGGATCCCCCCAAAAGGACAGAGGGGGGGATGGTACAGTAACAATGGATGTTCGTGTTTCACTGTTGCAGTCATCACATTTGGGTTATCTGCTTGCAGTAGCCCTCAGTCAGCCTGATTAACAAAGTCTTGGGTCCTGTGTCGGTTGCTGTCTCAACTTCCATGACATCAGGTAGTTAGGGGTATAATGCATTACCCCATTCTTTGTTGCCGTGCGGTGCCCGAAGCAGAAGCAGTTCGCAAGTGCCGGTAGTCTGACTCCTGAAATTTTCGTTTTCGAGTTTCAGCGCTGAAGTCTTCAACTAAGCTAAGTGTCCCATTGGGGAAAAGTTTTCTTGCTCTAAACCGATATCAGTAAAAGTTAATTGTATTTCTTGTGGAAATCAAATCAATCGTTAAGATTTTCATTTGTACTGCATTCCTTGCTTAGGCCCTGACTACAACGTACCTCGATGTCGGTTTTGTGCCTTATTTAAACAACAAACTGTCATCTGTTTGTTTACGCTTCTAGATATTTTGGTACTCTGTTCTATTATTCAGATATGGCTTTGGTAAGCCAACCGACTACCGACATTCCGAAAAAACACAAAGATAAAGACAGAGACAGACCGTATAGGTCCAAAGCTGCCGACAACGCTTCTCCTAAGCTAGTCTCCAGTTTGCTGGTACTCAGTGAGGTGCTTTCGCAGCCCCTGATATCTGCTACTTCGGATCCGCAGGCCTCTACTGAGACCCATTCAAAGTCCGGTATGTGTCGAGATGCTTCAACTGTAGAAACTGCGGATATCTCTACCTTGGATGGGTCCGGAGCCGCTATGCGGGCACCGGCTTCTGAGGGTGTATTCAGGCCTACTGACTTGCATACTAAATCGATGCCATCTTCTTCAAGGCCTAAAACTTGATCCATGCCTAGAAATCCGACACCCAAACCACATGGTCAGGCCTCTGTCTAAAAAAAAAAAAAACATAAGAATGGCTGAAGACCTTATTACTTTAATCAGGGGAGGCCACCCTTCCCCCTCTGAGTCCTAGGACTGAGTTTGCTTATGATTTTTCTGATCAGGATTCTGAAATTTGTTTCCTCCGATGACCAGGATTTGCCCTAATCTACCTATGAGGATTCTGATACAGAGGACTCTATTCCCACTGCTTCCCCTCAAAATTATTTTTCTTTTGGTGAAACCTTGCGTACTCTTCGGGAGCATTTTTGCTGGGAAAGCCAGGATTACTCTGACTCTAAAAAGAGGCTTGGGGATTTCTTACTCCTGCCCCAACACAGGCCTTTAGCTAAACCCCATTGTACTGGACATTGTTGATGCCTTTTCGGAATCTAACTTGGTCCCTCACTCTCTACCTCCTGCTCCCCGAAAACCTGATAGATATTACAGGGTTCCTGACTTTCACATGTTCCTCTTTAAAAATCCTACTGCGTATCCAAAGTGTATTTCACAAGGACCCAAGGGCATTAAGGCTACTACTGCCAAAAATCCTACCCCCCCCCCAATAGAGATTCCAGGGCGCTGGATAGATGGAACTAAGAAGGTATACACTTCTGCAGCCTTGGCCATTAGGGCCTTAAACTGCCAGCTTCTTTTGTTAAGGTATCAGCAGGATATTATTGGATTGCTTAAACAGAAAATGTTGATTCCTGACTCTGCTGAAAATAAAGATTTACGTGATTTAATGTATTCTGCTGAACAAGTTGGAAAACATACTTTGCAATGTGGATGTTCTTCGTCTTCCCTTGCTGCAGTCCTGACAATTGGGTATAGTCCGCGTCCCAGTCGGCCCGAATACCAGAGTATAAGGCTGACGTCGGTCATGGCGTAGACTGGCGCCAGTGCGTCAGGGTACTAATGCATGACCGGCGTCATTTCCTCAGTCTTTTGCGCATGGTCCGATGCAGAAGCAATTTTGCGAGTGCAGGTTGGCGTTCTGAGATTTTCTCCGAGCGAGTTTCAGACCGAATACAGAGTTGGCTAAGTAACCCCGTTGGGGAACATTTTGGTTTTTTCTTGCCTCAGTATTTAACCGGATGTCAGAAAAAGTGAATAACTGTATTTCTTGTGGGAAGCAGATACCGCATAGGGATTATCATACATTGTGTATACCTTGTTTAGGGCCTGAGCACGGCGTTGTTGGTTGCGCTCTTGTGCTAGATTTAACAAGCGCACTATTAAGAGGAGGCTTGATTGTGCTAGGTTAGTGTTTGGGAAGCGTTGCAATTATACTATGCCGTCGGATGCTCCTGCGCCTGCTTCATCTAAAGCGCAAGGACAAAACAGTGAAGTCTAGGGGTGAGGAACCGGCAGTCCTGGACGTCGGTCCTTAGAAGGCTCAGGGGAGCCAGAGGTTTTGCCAGGAGTCTCTATGGAGTCTCAGGCAGATACTTTACTGTTACAGGATGTGCCTTCTCAGGAGGTAGGCCAGGCTGAGGGGGCTTCTCAGGTAACTGTTCTTCCCTCTCTTCCCAAGGTAGTTAGGGCCTCCTTCTGTTGCCAAAGCTTCTTTAGAGGAAGGCCAAGTTCAGCTTCTGTAGGGCTTCTCCTAGCATTTCGGCTCTGTGCCTAAGAAACATATGCTTAAAATGGCAGAAGATTTGATTACTCTGATTAGAGGTTCTATGCCCCACCTGATAAGAGGCCTAGGGTGGAACAGGAGTTTGATAGTTTTGAACAGTGTTCACAGGCTTCAGAGTCTTCTGTGGAAGACTTGCAAGAGTTTCCTACTTATTCTGATTCTGATGTGGATGATTCCACTCCTTCAGCTTCTCCTCCTGAGGATTTTTCATTTTCAGAGACTCTTCACTCCATGAGGGAGCACTTTAAATGGGAAGGCCAAGATTACTCTGACTCCAGAAAAGGCTTAGGGAATTCTTGTTTTGCCCCAGCATAGGCCCTTAGCTATTCCTCCTGTGTTGAATGTGGTGGAGGATGTTTTGCAGAGGCTTCTCTGAACCCTGATTCCTTGCCTCCTGCTCCTGTTAAGCCTGATAGGTATTATAGGGTGCCCAAGCTCATAAGTATTTGTTTAAGAGTCCCAGGGCGGACCCAGAAACTGTTTCTCAGGGGCCTAAAGGTGTTAAAGCTTCTGTGGTTAAAATCCTGTACCCTCTGATAAAGAGGCAAGGGCTTTGGATAGGTGGGGTAAGAAAGTATATACTTCTTCCACTCTAGCCATGAGGCGTTGAATTGTCAATTTCATATGCTGAAATATCAGAATTATCTCCTTTCACAATTGAAATCTAAGGTGGATGCTTTGGCGGAAGGTATTGAGTGTAAAGAATTGCTGGATTTGGTTCATGTGTCTGAACAAGTGGGTAAGCATTCTTTGCAGTGTGGTTTTGATGCTGTTCAGGCCTCCTCGAGGGTGGCTGCTACTAGTTCTGTTCTTCGCAGACATGCATGGTTGAAGGATCAGAATTTAGCTGAGCATGTTAAGACCAGGATTTTGGATGCTCCTTTACAGTCTGATGTGTTGTTTGGACCGCCTGTGGAAGCAGTTTTAAAGAAAATGGAGGACAAAGCTAAGTCTATGCAGACTGTTAAAGATTTTTGCAGGTGCAGCCTCCAGTTTAGTAGAAATTGGCCTGCTAAGGGGTGGACATATCCTGCTTATGGTTCCCAGTCTAGGGGTAGGTCTAGGCGTGGTAGGAGCAGGGCTCAAGGTTCTTTAGGCCTAGATCAGACAGTTCACCTGCTCAGACTTCTGGTGAGGGCAGGGGTCAGTCCTTTCGTAAGCAGAACCAATGACCTGCCTTTCCAGCTGCCAGTGGACTCTCGTCTGGCAGCTCCTTTGGGAGGAAGATTGTCTCTTTTCAAAGAAAATTGGGATTTAATCACTCAAGACAGATGGGTGCTGGATATCATTCATCACGGGTACAGATTTTATTTCCACACAATGCCCCTTTCAAAGGCATGCCAGATGTTCCTCCTCCACAAAGAAAAGAGGCTCACAAGCAAGTTTCTCAGTTACTCCAGATAGGGGCTATTCAGCCAGTCCCTGTGTCAGAAAGGGCTTTTTATTCTCGCCTGTTCCTAGTACCAAAGAAGGGGAACACGTGGAGACCAATTTTGGATTTATCTATCCTCAACACTTATCTGGACATTCCCAAGTTCAAGATGTTGGCGTTACAGCAACTGTTACCTCTGCTGGGCAAGGATCACTGGATGGTAACTTTGGATCTCAAGGAAGCTTACCTTCATGTGCCCATAAGGCTAAGTTGCAGAAAGTATCTGCGGTTTCAACTGGAGATTTTCATTATCAGTTCTCTGCATTGCCCTTTGGCTTATCTACTGCCCAGAGTATTCACAAAGGTTCTGGCTCCAGTGATAGCTTACTTCAGGCTTCAAGGCATTCAAATTTATCCTTACTTGGGCGACTGCCTGATTCTGGCTCAAGAAAAGGAACACCTTCTACAGCATCTGGAATATGTCATAGCAGTGCTAAGATGCCTAGGGTATTCTGTGAACGAAATAAAGTCCAGTCTAGTACCCTCTCAAGACATGTGCTTTCTGGGTGTGAGACTGAATACAGCAGCCCAGATGGCCTTTTTAACCCCGGACAAACAAAAGAGTCTGTCACTTTACTTCCATCAACTATCTCATCAGTCCGTGCTGACTGCAAGGACAGTCCTTCAAGCATTAGGGTTCATGGCATCTTGTATTCTGGTGCTTCCCAATGCCAAACTGCATATGAGGAAGCTGCAATGGTATCTCAAAATGTATGGACACAGCACTGCCAAGATTTGGACACTGTCATTCAAATAATACCTTGCCTTCAAAGGAATTCTTGTGGTGGGCTCAGGAATGTCACCTAAACAAGGGACTCTCTGTGACCCGGCCAGAGGCGAGTCAGATTTTAACGACAGATGCCTCGGACACTGCTTGGGAGCTCATCTAAATGGAAAGTGGATACAAGACAAGTGGCCTGCCAGACTACAGCATCTACATATCAACATGAAGGAGATGTTAGCAGTCCAGTTTGCATTGATGGCGTTCAAGGAGTTACTTCTTCCAGGGCAGGTGTTGATTCTGACAGACAACACAACTGTCATGTGGTACATCAACAAGCAAGGGGAACACATTCTTATCCTCTATGCAGGCAAGCAATGATTCTATGGGAGACTGCGTTAAGTCTGCAACTGACTCTTCAGGCAAGGTTTCTGCCAGGAGCACAGAACTCCCTAGCAGATGTATTAAGCAGACAAATCATGGATCCCCACGAGTGGAAACTGGATCTTCATGTATTTCAGAAATTGACAGTGTCATGGGGAACTCCAGACATAGATCTGTTCGCTTCTCCACTAAACCACCAGCTGCCAAAGTATTGCACAAAGGGGTTTCATCACACAGCTTGGAAAGTGGATGCTCTGTCTTTCAGTTGGAAAAACCTTCATGTCTATGCCTTTCCACCTCTACCTCTTCTTCCAAAGGTATTACTAAAGGTCAGACAGGACAGGCCAAGGATGATTTTGATAGCTCCAGATTGGCCTCGGCAACACTGGTACCCACTTCTAAGGAGTCTTGTAAAGAAGCCTCCATGGCCTTTACCTCTGATTCCTCATCTGTTATCTCAGAAGGACGGTCATCTGCTCAATGTCAAGCTTCCATCTCTTCATCTCACAGCTTGGCATATTCTGTGTTGAAGCATGGTAGGTCTCAGCTTCCTCAACAAGTTTTAAATGTGATTATGGAAGCTAGAAGGCCTAGTACTAGGAGAGTGTACGCAGAAAAATGGAAGAGATTTTTATTTTGGAGTACAGCAAAGAATTTGGAGATTTCAGAGCCTAATTTGAGTGTGGCTCTTCAATATCTTACTGAATTACTGGACAAAGGTTTGTCTTTCTCTTCCATAAAGATTCATGCTGCAGCAATTTCAGCTCACTATGATTGTGACCCACCTTTGTTTTCGCATCCTTTGTTCAAGCAGTTTCTTAGAGGGGCAAAGAATATAAGAGCGCCCCGTAGAGCTCCTACTCCTGCTTGGGATCTCAATTTTGTGTTGGAAAAACTTACTCTACAACCTTTTGAGCCTGCAGCTACTGCTGAATTGAAATATTTGTCATGGAAGACTGCTTTTCTGTTGGCTATTACTTCTGCAAGAAGGGTGTCTGAGTTGCAGGCCCTTATGGCAGTAGAGCCCTTTTGATTTTCCATAAGGACAGGGTATCATTACGCACTAATCCTTCCTTTATGCCTAAGGTGGTTTCTAGTGTGGCTTTAAACCAAACTATTCATTTGCCTACGTTTTTGCAGATCCTCAAAATAAAGGGGAAAAGATTTTGCACACTTTAGATGTACACAGGCAATTGCGTTATTATTTGAGCAGGACTAAAGATTTTAGGCAGTCTCAGCAGTTACTTGTTTCTTTTGCTTTAAGTTCACAGGGCAAGCCTGTGTCAAAACAAACTATTTCTAGGTGGATTGGCTTTTGCATTGCATTTTGTTATTCCCATCATGGCAAAGAGGTTCCAGCTGGGATTAGGCCTCATTCCACTAGGGCTACTGCCACTTCCACAGCATTTCTAAGGGGGGTGGCAACTAAGGATATTCTGGAGGCAGCTACTTGGAGTTCAGTGCATACTTTCTCTAGGCATTATCACCTGCCTATATACTCTAAGACTAGAGCTGGTTTTGCCACAGCTGTTTTACAAGGCATGTTGTCAGCTCCTGCTACTTTATAATTTGCCAGCCTCCCTTACCTCTGCTTTGGGATTCTACCCAATTGTCAGGACTGCAGCAAGGGAAGACGAAGAACATAGTACAGTTTTGTACCTACCATAAATGTAGATGTTCGAGGATTCCCTTGCTGCAGTCCAATTTTCCTCCCTCCTTCCCTCTGTGTTTCAGGGTGGTTGTGTAGGTGAGTTTACATGCTTATATTTTTGTATATATTACTGTATATATTGTACATGTTTTTGGTGCAGGTTGTTTTGGGACTTGTCTTTTGGGTCTTCTGACATCTGGGGCAAGAAAAGACTGAGGAAATGGCCGGTCATGCGCATTAGTACCCTGGCACTGACGCCAGTCTAAGGCGCCATGACCGACGTCAGCCTTATACTCTGGTATTCGGGCCGACTGGGACGCGGACTATACCCAATTGTCAGGACTGCAGCAAGGGAATCCTCGAACATCTACATTTATGGTAGGTACAAAACTGTACTTTTTGATTCTCTAGAGGCACCTTGCAGGGCTGCTGTCACTGGGTCTGTACTTAGAAGGCATGCTTGGCTTAAGGAGCAATCTTTGTCAGATCATGTTAAAGTTAAATTGCTGGATGCTCCCTTAAACCAAGACAGCCTGTTTGGCAACAAAGCAGAAGCAGTACTTAAAAAGATGGAGGAAAAAGTTAAATCTTTGCAAACTGTTAAAGATTTTCTGCAAGTACAGCCTCCCAGATTTAGTAAACATCGGCCCTCTAAAAATGTGTCCTTTCCTGCCTCTTCCAGGCCTTCTCAATCCCAACCCAGAGCCAGCAGAACACCCAGGCTTCAGTCCCAAGGTCCTCACAAGGCTAAGCAGTGGGGTGCTCCCACTTTCAAAGCAGGGAGTGGTAAGACTCCTCCCTATGGTCAACTGTATCAATGACTTAACTTTAAATCTTCCAAGCCCTGCACAACTGACTGTTCCCTTAGGGGGAAAGATTGTTCGGCAGGCAAAAATTTGTGAACTCATTACCCAGTACAAATGGGTTTTAAACATAGTTTCCCAAGGATACAGATTCCACTTTCACTCCTTGCCAACCCGAAACGGTTGGCCAGATCTACCCCCAAATCAGTGGGCAGAGGCTCAAAAGCAAATTCTCTCTCTCTCTTAAGCATCAGGGCTATTCAACCACTTCCAGAAGAGGAAAGGGGACAAGGTTTCTACTCGAGACTTTTCCTGGTGCCCAGAAAAGACAACAACTGGCATCCTATTCTGGACTTCCATATCCTAAGCACATTTTTGGTGCTCCTAAAATTCAAGATGCTAACTCTTCACCAGCTACTTCCTATGCTAGGCAAGGATGCCTGGCTGGCAACACTGGATTTAAAGAAAGCCTACTTGCACATTCCAATAAGGGAGTCCTGCAGAAGATACCTACGTTTCAAAACATGCACTATGTTCTCTGCAGTGGCCTTTGGCTTATCTTTGCACCCAAGGTATTCGCAAAGTGCCTAGCTCCAGTCACTGCATTTTGCAGGCAAAGAAATATTCAAATATATCCATACCTGGATGATTGTCTAATTCAGGCAGAAAGCCAGGACATACTATTGAATCATTTGGCGTTTGTACAGAAATTGCTAACTTCTCTGGGGTACACCATAAATGAAAATAAATCACAGCTTGTACCCAACTAACAAATTGTATTCCTGGGAGCAATCTTGAACACAACTTCCCAGATGGCTTTTCTCACTCCAGAAAAACAAGTTCATTTGATAGTCTACTTCAAACTACTGGCCACAAAGACCCAGCTATCTGCAAGGAAAATACTGCAAGCCCTGGGGTTCATGGCCTCCTGCATTCTACTAATGCCATATGGAAGACTGCATATGAGGTAACTACAATGGTATCTAAAAAGCCTATGGTGTCAACATTCGCAGGATCTCGAAGCAATGATTCCTATCATTCTTTGTCTACAGATAGAGTTCCTTTGGTGGGCAGATGCCTCTCACCAAAACAAGGGGCTGCCGTTCACTCTACCCCCTGCCGCCCAAACCCTAACAGGCACATCAGACTATGCATGGGAGGCTCACTTGGCAGGGAAGTGCATTCAGGGTAAATGGAACCCAAGTCCAATACACCTGCACATCAATCAAAAAGAAATGTTAGCTGTACAGAATGCTCTGACAGCCTTCAAGGACCACATCCTTCCAGGGCAATTAATGGTGAAGACTGACAATGCCACTGTTATGTGGTACATAAGCTGGGGGGAACCCACTCATATCCTCTTTGCAGACTAGCCATGGCTCTGTGGAACACAGCCTTGAGCTACCAAGTGCACCCACAGGCTCAGTTCCTGCCAGGAAAGCTAAACTTACTGGCAGACAACCTAAGCAGAAATCTCATGGACCCACATGAGTGGAAACTGGAACCAAAGATTTTCAACATGTTGAGAAACAAATGGGGGAGCCAAGATATAGACCTGCTTGTCTCCCCCCAGAACTACCAGTTGGAAAAAGTCTACACAAGGACTCCCCACAAACAAGCTTGGAAAGTGGATGCCCTGTCTTTCAGCTGGAAAAACGTATCAGTTTATGCCTTTCCCCCTCTGCTTCTCCTCTCCAAGGTACTACTAAAGATCAAACAGGACAAACCAAGGGTGATACTGATTGCACCAGACTGGCCACGCCAACACTGGTACTCCGTTTTGTGCAGTGTCACTGCTGGCACCTGCCTCAGTCCCCTGCCCTGCTGTCCCAGCAGGAGGGCCAGATTCTGCACCCACAGCTTCAAACCCTGAACCTGGCTAATTACCTAATCTCTCCATTGCCATCCCTCAATAAGCAAGTGTTGGATGTCATTATGGAGGCAAGGAGAGGCATGGCACTAGAAAATTCTATGCTGAAAAATGGAAGTCTGTTCCTGGAACCAAGCTCAGGGGATGGGCACAGCAGTGCCCACTTTACCTCAGATTCATCAATACTTAACTGAGATGCTGCACAAGGGCCTTTCCTTTTCCTCCATCAAAATTCATGCCTCAGCCATTTCAGCTCATTACAACACAGAACCACCCCTCTTCTCTCATCCACTGCTGAAACCTTTCCTCAGAGGGGCCAAAAACTTAAGACCACCCATGAGAACCCCTACTCTAGCCTGGAACCTTAATTTTATATTGGAAAAACTCTCTCTGCCTCCTTTTGAGCCAGCTGCAAATGCAGAGTTGAAATTCCTTTCTTGGAAAACAGCCTTCCTTTTAGCCATCACTTCAGCAAGAAGGGTGTCTGAATTACAGGCCCTCATGGCAGTGGACCCTTTCATCATTTTTCATGTGGATAGGGTGTCCCTCAAGACCAGTCCCTCCTTCGTGCCCAAGGTGGTATCCAGTGTGGCCCTTAATCAGTCCATTCATTTGCCAACCTTTTCTAATCCACAGAATAAAGGGGAGTGAATACTGCACACCTTAGATGTGCACAGACAACTTAGATTTTATTTGGACAGGACTAAACCTTTCAGGAAATCTGAACAACTGATGGTTGCATTTGCTGCAGGGGCAGAGGAGAAGTCCATTTCAAAGCAAACCATTTCTAAATGGATAGGCCATTGCATTCATTTCTGCTATAAGCACCATGGAAAACCTACCCCACCAAGGATTAGACCACATTCAACCAGGGTTGCATCTACTTGTACAGCCTTTCTCAGAGGTGTCCCTACCAGGGACATCATAGAAGCTGCTACCTGGAGTTCTGTACATACCTTCACCAAGCATTACCATTTGACAGTTTTCTCTAAATCTAGGGCTGGCTTTGCCACTGCAGTCTTGCAAGGCCTTATAGCTGTTCCTAATGCTATCTGATTTTCTGCTTCCATCCTTAGTTCTGGGAATCTACCCAAATATGATGACTGCATCAGTGAAACACGAAGAACATAGTACAGTTGTGTACACTTACCATAAATGTAGATGTTCAAGTGTATTCATTGTTGCAGTCCAAGTTACCCTCCCTCCAGACCTCCGACTTCTGTTGGCTATACCTCTATTCTTGCATATTATGTTTAAAGCTTTTTGGTGTATTTGCTTTTTTGTTGATTTGTAACCTTGTATATATAATTGCTTCCCATTATGGGGGCACCTGACAATCTAGGGCAAGAAAAACTGATGTAATGGCGTCAGCTGCATGCTTTATACCCTTGACTACCTGACATCATGTAAGATGACAGTAACTGACGCAGGACCCAAGACTTTGTTAATCAGGCCGACTGAGGGACTACTGCATGCAGCTAATCCAAATGTGACAACTGCAACAGTGAATACACTTTAACATCTACATTTATGGTAAGTGTACACAACTGTACTATTTTGCCCTTGTGGCAGTGGTGGTGTCAAGACCCCTTCATTGATAAACCCTTCCACCGCTCCTGAAGGGTTGCCAGACTGCAGCACTCTAGAGTGTTTCGGGAGCACTTATCTTTGCACCCTGAAGCCTGGTTATCCATCACTTAAGAATCTAGCATGCAGAGAGTAGTATCCAGAGACTATATCATCGTCTTTACTGGGGAACCTTAATGGTCACAAAGCTTTCCTGAATTTGCACCCCCCTCAGAGGAAGGCAGCATGTGAAGAAATCACAAAGCTGCTAGACAAGGAAGTCATCAATAATGCCCCACCATACCATCAAGAGTCTAGAGCCTACCAGAGATCTTTTTTCATTCTGAAAAAGGACTGGGACCTCAGCCACATACACCAGTTTGTGAAATGGACAACATTCCAGATATTTACAATTCAGTCCATTTTGCCTGTTTTGAGGATGTGTGACTTGATATGCTTGGTGGACCTACAGGAGACAGACAATTACATAACATATCTAAGCATTCCAGAGGGTTCCTTTACTTTCATCTGGGAGCAATTCATTTTCAGTTCAGAGCACTGTTTTTCAGTCTCACCACAACCCCATAGGTGTTCAGTTGTGCGACATTGGTTATAGCACTTCTCAGACACCATTGTCGGATGATGTTTTATCTAGACTATTGGCTCATAATTGCCACCACAAGAGATCTACTAATTTGAGCCTGGAGCACCTTGCAGTATTTATGCATTCACCCAGGAATCGTGATCAACATGGAACAGTCCAAACTACCTACTCTTCAAATGATAAAATTCATTGGATGCCATCTGGACACCACCTTGCAGTCAAAACTCCTGGAGTCTAGAATCATTACTCTGCATCAAGTCTGTTTTTTTTTTTTCCACCCAAGACCTCTGGAGAGATCTATCCTTCCCCTTTTTAGTTAACTGGTGGCCTCCATAACTTTACCACCACTCAACATGTTGCCTGCAGATTCTCATGAGACTCGCTGGGAATTGCATGAGCTGATGTTGCCCATACCACTGAACTAAGAGGGTCCACTATAATACCCTCATATACAAGCTTGCATGGTGAACAAGAATTCTCCCCTAGTTTTCTCTAGGCTGTCCCTTTATCCTTCCATCCCTGGTTGCCACAATTACCATGGGCCCTTCCTTTCTAGGGTGGGGAGTGAAGGAGGGCATTTTGATTGGAAGACTGCAAAGTATGTGGACTTGGATAGAAGCTAATCTTCACATCAGTGTGCTGGAGTTCAGGGCAGTCCTTACATTGTAGGCTTTCCAGTTTTCTCTCCCCAGGATGTGAATGCGATTCAGAGAGACCAGTATGTCAGTAGTCTGGTACGTCAACAAACAAGGGGAAACCTATTCATGCCCTTTGGGAAGCCATAGGACTTGGCAATGAGTGTAGTCTTCTCAGCAATTTGTTTGCAGTGTGTGTATTCCAGAGAAGTCCAGTGCATTAGCTGACAAGTCGAGCAGGTTCATTCTTTTAACTTGGGTGGCTTCTTAGTCTGTGGCCGCTTAGTTCTTCAGCCACTGTGGCCAGTCTTGCTGCAACCTATGTGCTACTTCATCAAACACTAAATGCAGCAGCTCTGAGTCTACAGAAGATAGTCTGAGGGATTCTGGTTCACATTTGGACCCCAGGTCTCCTGTAGTCTTATCCTCCACTCCTCATAACTAGGTTCTTTCAAAAAGTGATCTGGTGCAAGGCCAGGTTGATTTTTGCATTGCTTCCTTTTGGCCTTGACAGATGTGCTTTTTTTTTCTGTGACCTTATTTGATTATGTCTTCACATACATCCTGCAAGCTTCATCCCGGGCATCAAAGTCATGAAGCTAACTGCTTAGCTTCTCCACTTGGCAACGATGGCCAGAAATTCCAGATTTTCTTCCTCTGTGCTCCATATACTGCCATCATAGGAAGTTACAAAGGTAATGGTCCAAGGGCCCTTACAAGCCTAGCCAAATTTACCTTTATCGTGATCAGCACCTATTGCCCCTGTCCAAGAGGGACACAGGTTGAACCCCTGGGGTGAATTTTTGGTTACCCATCCAGTTGTCCAGATTGTGTTTTGAAGAGGACTGATGAGGTGCTCTGACATGAAGTAAGATTCTATTCCAAAATTGTGGTAACCTGTAGGAGACGTATCTTTCCCTCCAGCAGGTTCTGTTCGTGTCTCATACTAGGTTCAGGTCCTTAGAGCGAATAACCTGTGCATTATTTGACTTGCAGATGTGCAGCATTTCCAATAAAGCAGGGTCAGAGATTGCCTTGTATGCAAGAGAGGGATTGCCTCAGAGTAGTATATATGAAACTTAATGAAGTTACATTGATTTCAGCTGATCCACCTAGGATAGCTGCTGAAGACCTTGAATTCTCTTGTGAGGAACCTTTGTGGTCTCCTGTTGGTACAGGTGCTTTGAAAGATGCATACCACAATGGGGTTGTACTCCATTATTGGCCTAATGGGTGAGAAGTACAAGAGGTGATAACTTCTTTTCTTAAGGCAATGCCCTTAACTTATGAGATGAGCCATGTAGAATGCCCTTCTTACCACTCTGAAAACATGGTGATCAAAGGCAAGGTTGCTGTCAACCTGAGTGCCCGGATCTTGACACTGAGTGCGTGTTTAGGGTATTGCCATTGATGGTGTTAATTTGCAGGAACATCGCTGTTACCGAAAGGGATGATGCATTTTTTTTTGCATTGAGTTTGATGCCATGACTTTGGCAGCATTCATTTGCTTGTGTAAGACCTTTTTGAGGGATGTTCACATTGTTAGGAGATTCTATGACTGCACCCAGTTTGTAGTCATCTGTAAACTGTCAGCCACAGTCCCTTGGTTTTAGCTTGTACTTTGGAGAAAGATTCCGAACAGTAGAAGTTCCAGGACCAATCCCTGTGGAACGCCACTGGTTTACGGGTCTGCTGTTTGAGGCAGATTTCCCTATTTTGACTGAGTACTATCAGTGAGCCAGTTCACAATCCACTTTTAAACATAAGGGTGGATATCCATGTGGGAGAGTTTAATGATGCTTAAGTGAGTGATAGTGTTAGATGCCTTGGGCTAGTTCTAGGTAGGCTGCACAGACTTCCCCTCAGCCATGGCTCTGGTGACAGTCTCGAAGTCTACCAGGTTTAACAGGCAAGATCTCCCCTTGACAAATCCAAACTGGGTAGGATCTAGTGTTTGGAGATTACTTGTATCTTTGTTAATGTTCATGATGATTCTCTCCATGGCCTTGCACATAAGGCTAGTCAGGCTAATAGGTCTATAGTTCCCGGGGTAGGTAGAAACACCACTTTTGTGCAAGGGGATAACTGTGGTTGTTCTCCATTCAGCTGGGATGAAGGTGGTGCTTAAACTAATTGGAAAGAGTACCGCAGTGCTAATTCTTGTTTGAACCCATGTAGGACACTGCCTGGGATGTTATCAGGTCCCATTGATGCTGTGTTTTTGGTCTTAGAGATGCCGTTTACGTCCTGCTCTTTAGACATACAAGGTAGGGGACAGTTGGTAAGGATATGTGGTATGTGTGGCATGGACAGGATACTGAAGATTTCACCATACCTGTCCACTAACAGGTAAGCTATTTCTACTGGCTCAGTATGTGTGTTACATTAACTACCACTTCGGCGCAAATCTGGGCCTTATCTTTTAGGTTAAGGATATAACTAAAGAAGGTCTTATAGTTATCCTTTGTTGAGGAAGCTAACTTGGATTCAAAGTTTGCCTTGGAGGACTTCACAACAAATCTTACTTGCTTATTTAAGTTGAAGGAGTGTCCCTCCTTTTGAAAGCATGCTCCTTCTTACTATTAGACATCAGTTTCTTCCTTTTTATTGAAAGTCTGTTAGTGGCAGTTGTCTACCAGGCAGGTTTGCTCTTCCTTGAACAGCTTATTTTGGTCCTAACTAGTAATGCCACATCAGTGAAGTTATATAGATGCTTGTTTGAAGCATTGGATTAGAGCTTGACATAGGTACCGGTTGTGTTTGAGGGGGGAGGTGCAGTCAAGCTATTTATACCATCCCGTAAGAGTTTATGAACTGCTTTGGAGAAGTTTTTTTTCGGTATAGTTGATGCTGGGAGTGGGGGGAGTCAGGTGTGATAGTTACTTGAAATTAGATTGATTTGTGGTCAGATCTCACCAGGGATGAACTCAGTGGGGGTGCTACATTGGTATCCCATATTTGTAAGCACCAGGTCCAGGATGTTGGCACCCCTAGTGGAGGTGTCAACTAGCTGGTCCAGGGCATTGGAGTTGACAAAGTGAAGGAATCTTTGGGCAGATGAGTTTGAGCAAGAGTAATTCACCCAGTCAGTGCTAGGGTAGTTAAAGCAGCCCACAACTATGGGTGTTCTGATGTATCTTAATAAGCATAAGTTGATCCATATAGGTAGACTGGGTATCCTTATTCATGAAGAAAATTCTGTAGCTGGCAGTGACTTAAATAGGTGTCCTACCAGGTTAATTGCACCTGAAGTATATCTCTGGCTTCATACCATTTAACCAATCTGGATGTGCATTTATCTTTGAATACTGATGCACTGCCTTCTTTAGTTTTCTTGCCTTTTGTTTGTGGTTTGAATGTGTGGAAGGAGGTGTAACCTGGATGGCTGGGGTGCTCTCCACAACCTTGAACCAGGTCTCCCTGATTGCACAAATGTCTGCATCCTCCAGGGAGAGAACTGCTTCCAGTGAGTGCATTTTTATGTTAAGACTCCTAGTGTTTAGCAGCATGACTTTGAGGTTGTTTTTGGTTGGTAGTTTTACATCTGGAGTATTGTCTTTGTGATACTGCCTAAAAAGGCACTATGGGGTGGCAAGAGCCTTATCCAGTAGCTGAAATCCCAGGGGTGACAGATGAAGACCATCTATGGCAAAACATTTTGGTCTGTTGATCATGTCATCCCAGGCTGACAGATACTGGATCTCCTAAGAATGACACCAAAAACTAAGCCAATTATTGAAGTTAGTCAATTTTTGTTTGTATTGAGGCATCATTCTAGATGAAGGAAAAGTGCTGCTTAAGACTAGGGGCATACCTGCCTGAGAGATAGTCTGAGAGGTGTCATGTCTCTCTCCATTAATCCAGAGAGGTATGCCTCAAGTCATTCACACCAAAATGGACTATGACGGAGGCATAAGAGTACCTGTTGTTGAGACACTTGAGTGCATGTGTGATATGGAGGATCCTGGTATCTGACAGACGTCTGACTGCGATCTTTTTCTTATCCTGCATGGTGAGAGGTACATCTGTGTCTCTCATGATGGAGTTACCTGTAACTAATGTGTTAGGTTTAGTGTTTAGTTTACGGGCTTGACAGGTGAGAGACACTGGTGCATGAGCTGTTGTGTTCTGCAGAGGCAGTATTGTGTAGCGTGTTTGTGAGATCTTTGCTATTTAAGCTGCTTTTGAAGACCTCTGCATCTGTAGGTGTGTGAGATAATGGGTTTGGGTGGAGTAGGTTGTGAGGTGTGCGTGCTTACAACCTGCTCAATTTAAGATGTACTGACTGGCGTGTGAGAGAGTATGGGTTCAAGGTTTTTAATACAGTTGCATCTTTCACATGTTGAGTTTGTGGACTAGACATAGGGGGTTGTCTGTGTACATTAGGTAGTTGCTACAGTGCCTTAAAATGTCCATGTTGACCCAGCTGGATGGAGAGGTTGTGAGAAGTTGCCCATCTATAGTTCTAGGTAAATTTATATGGGCAAACAGGAATATGTCAGGGAAAGGGGTCACACTTAAGAATAAACCAGTAGGCAAGGTGCGAATACCTCAGAAGCTAGGCTTTGTGCTGCATTAGTCAGCAGAGCAGGGCCTCAGAAAAACTCTTGAGGCTGTTCTCAGAATGGGTGCTTACACAACTTCACTAGTAATACCTCTACCTGAAAATGTGCTGAAGATGAGGACTACATAATAGGATACAGCTATATCTAGGGGAAAAAAATGTCTTAATTATCTGTACGGCTATGGTACCCAATTGTGTCAGTGAGTAGTGCTGAGTGATGCGCAGACTAGCAGGAATCCACTCAAAGGAGGGGCTTAAATACCAGAAGGTTAAAAAACTTTAAAAAAGCTCAAAACAACCAAAGAGGTGCTTACTCCAAACCCTAAACCAGCCAGGTACCAGTCAGCACAGTCCTCGTACTTGAGTGCAGAAGGGCCCTTTCCAAGATGACCTTGAAAAAAAAATCACTGGTGGGAGTTATGCCAATGCCAAGTTTGTCTAGATAAAACTAGTTCTTAAAAACTTAAATGCGCTCAATCATTCAACACTTGAGGTTTAGCCTAGGTTCCTTATTCCGATCATTCAAGTTACCCAGAGAATAACTTAGTCATTGTGGGAAAATGCTTTATTCCATTACAGATCAATAAATTCATTAAGAAAAAGAACATAAAATTGAACATGTTGTGGGCAGATTAGTGCCGATTAGATGTTAACTTAAAACATTTAATTTGCTTCTATTTATAAACTTGTAAATGCTTACATCATTTAGTCCACCGTGTAAGTTCAAAACCTTTGTTAATGCGCGTTAAACAAATTCGACCACAGCTGCAAGGATGGAAGCTTGGATAGTGAACATGGCTTTTCATTGGCTGGTGGTAGGAATGTGTCGCAAATAAGGATCGTGGAGGGACAAAATGCTTATCCTAGATTTGAGAGGCAAGAAGGAATTTGCCGATGGGGTCTTTCAGTCATCAATGGGCCAATCATTAGGCAGGATAAGCCTGGGAGTGAGGATTATAACCTCATAGGTGGCATGGGGTAGGCCATTCCTTAGGAGCTAAAGTATGCTGGCATGAAAATGAAGGTCAGATATTGGTTAGAGAGGAAGCTAATTGGTGCTAGAGGGAAAGACCAATTGGAATAGTGGACTGTGCGCTTCCACGGTGCTGGATGGAGTGTCTAATCAGTCATTATGGTAGAAGGCGGGCCATCAGAAACAGGCTCTGTTATGATATCATCATGGATGGGGTGGAATACCTGACCTTGTTGTAATGTTACCTTTGATAATCTACCGTTTGTCTCATAAGCCTTGCTGAGGACACACATGAGGAAGTTTCAGTGGTTCTTCAGATTGGTGTGGGCCCAGCATTGTCACCTACTGGAATACAAATTTTTCCTCATTCCTTGTCTAAACAGAATAAATCAACATTGGGGAAATGTGAGCATTGCTACTAGCTCTACAAGCATTTCACCCTCCTCTTTGCTGAGGCCTTCTACAGTTGTTCAGACATGGCAGTCCTCTGGTGGGGGACCTAATTGTAAATCACATCTCCTTTGCAGGTTGGCTCTTCTTGCATGTGAATTTCATGACCAATACCACGTGATGACTATTCAGGCAGTATACATTCTCTCGGACCAGAATCTCATGGCAGACTCCCTAAGCAGGTCCCTGACTCAGTCCCATGAATGGATTCTTCACAGGGACTTGTTCCTCTGCCTAGTCCAATGGGGTGTTCCTCAGATGGAGTTATTTGCTTCCCCCCTGAACAAATGACTTCCAAACTTTTGTGCCAGAGTTCTAAGTTCTCTGGTTTGGAAGGTAAATGCCCTCTCCTTCCCTTGGAAGGGGGATCTTCCTGTATGCATTCCCTCCCCTTCCTCTAATACCAAAGGTCCTGTTCATCAAGATTCGATAAAAATCTTGCTGGCGACTCCCTTTTTGGCCAAAATTAGAATCATGCTGTAACAAAATAGCCAAGTTTGCCACTGACTATCCATTCAGGTCACATCACTGTGTAGCACCAAAGAAACTTTACTGGTTAGAACTTCCCCAGCTATTACTCTATAACCAACTCACCACAGCCCAGAAAATTCTAAACCATCCAGAGAAGACCACTTCCCTCCAAAATCTCCTACTCCCTTACTTTAACAACCACAATCTGTGCTCAAGGAGCAAAACTCTATTGACAGCAGTTAATCAACAATGCTGCATGTAACCCCCCCCCCCCCCACTCTTAAATATATCGCCAGAAACTGGAATAAACTCCCTGCTGAAATAATGGCTTACTAACCTATCCCACTTTAAAAAGATGCTTAAAAGCTCACGTATTTAAACATTGGCTATGCTCATGCAGTACCCCTGGATAAACATAAGCTTTCACCTAAAACCCACTCAATGATTTTTCCTGCTTCATTGACAGTACTGAATGTAAACTACCTCAATTTACAAATCAAGTATAGGCATCGCTCATCTAGTGATTTCTAACTCTTACATGTGTTATTTGACTGAAATTACTGCACATACCTATGTGCACTGTATACATATGTTGTATATACGAGTACTGCTCTGTAATTGTGTTCACTTTAATATTTGTCCTTGTACGTCTTAAGTATTGCTTTGTAATTGCATTGTATATTAGTTTTTCTTATATATGTAAATGTTTACATTGTGTGGAGGTTTTCTTCCCGGGCCATCACTGAAAAAGGATTTATGTCCAGTCAGGCTTTCCTGGTAAACAAATGTAAAATAAATACTTCAGAGACTCATACTTTGATGTCATTTTCGTTCGTTCCACAACCTGTAGGTTCTGATCTCATCCTCTAATATGACTCTACCGCTTTCAACAGCTCTAAGGTCCATTACTTGAGCTCCTCACTTACCCATAGCATCTCATTCTACTAGAATACTTGAGATCTCATTTGCCACTCATCGAAGATGGATCGGGATTGTGAATCTGTCAAGCCTCTTTAGGCTTAGTGAGTGCTAGCTTCTTTTTCAGTTTTTGTTAAAAAAAAAAAAAAAAAAAAAAAAAAAGTTTCCTCTTCCTTTTACTCTCTTCCTTTCCCTAATATAGATAGAACTGGTAAATTTGTGTGTGTGGTCCTTTCCATATGCGAGTACTCTTTATTACCATAGTTGGTATTTTTTTTCTTTTCCATTCTTCCTCTCCTTTTATAGTTGTATAGTTTGTTTAAAGTGTCCATCATGTCTGACAAACCAGCTGGCTTGAAAAAAAATGCACTTCCTGTGGACACAGGGTTTCCTCAATCTGATGCCCACAGGGAATGCTTTTACTGTCCTCTGCCTGCTGCACCTGCAGTCACCCTGATTAATTTGAGCTGGGTTTAACCAGTGTGTCCTTAGTGACAGGAGAAAGAAACTCATTTTGAAGGGTTTTTAACCATATTCTACCTCTTCCTTAGGCACTTCTTCCTCAGAGGCTCAAATCCCCACCAAGAAAACTAGTCTCTCCCAGGAGCAGTGTTCCCTGGACAAGACATCTCTTCAAACCGCGAAACCTCCTGAAAAGGTTTCCAGACCATTAGATCCTACGTTTTGGAGACCTCTCCTCCTTGGCTCCATGGTTCTCACTGGAGCCCGTTTCATCAAGAGACAGATTGCCCTTTCTCCAGCAATGTCCTAAAAGGGCCTCCTAGTTCCTTATCCATCAGGTCTTCCTGTAGTCTTTCGGAAGCTGATGTTGATAGAATGATGAGAAAATTTCTCAGGATGCAAATCCCGATTGGGGTTTTGACAGCTCTATTCCCCCATGATCTATGAGCCTCTATTCTGCCTTTTTCTCAGTTGCTCCTTCTCCTATCCGACCAACTGCTTTGGAGTCTTGTAATCCGAAGGTCCTAACAACAGAGATATCTGACCCGACAGTACCTGTTACTTTCACTCTGACCATTTCCCTGACCTGCTATGCCTCGACCTTGTCTGAGCAGGATGGCTGGCTGAGCCAAAACCTTGACGTTGGATCCGAGGGGTAACTTCAACTCCGTAGCTTTGAGAGCCATGGCTTCCCCTCTGAGCTTTGTCATTCAACAGCTTGGTGCAGACTCCTCTCTTGGAACAGGGGACCCATTGAGCTCTGGGGTTGACTGCTTCGAGAGCTTTGGCTCCAGAGGGATTGCCTTCGACATTATCTAGTCCTTTTGCCTTTGAGGTTGTGGAGAGGGTTCTCTGTCTGCACAAGAGAGCTGTGACTCTCACATCCTTGGATCCGTGTTCTACCACATCCAGGACAGCCAACCCGGAAGAGTTTCCAATCTGTTCTACCTTTGGGACTCCTTATCTCTTCAGGTACCTCCCTGGAACATCCCAGCAAAAAGGTTCCTCACAGAAGAAAGTGCAAGAGGAGGCACTTGGTTTCTCCCCAAAAATCCACCACAGAAGACACAGATTTTGATCAGGGGAAAGTGTCCCCAAGATCTCCACTTGATGTTTCATTTAGAGATATTCTTAAAATCCTTCGCCAGAAAGGTGGTTTGTTTGCCCACAATCCTACCCAGGAGGAATCGGTGGTTTTGGAAGCCTTCGGGCTGGCCCATCTACATCTTGGGTTAACCCCCCCCCACTTGTGGGTGACCTTCATAATCTTGTCTTCTGTAGGGCATGGAAGGAGCCGGAGGTTTTGGAGCCCTTACAAAATTGATAATACCCCTACAGGGAGACCACACTGGACTAAGGGTATCCCTGTAGATACCATGGTTGTTGCTACAGCCACCAAGAGGGAGCTAGCTGAGCAAAGCTCCACTGTCCATCCGCTAACAGGGAGTCTAGGGCTTTGGACATGTTTGGCAAGTGGGTTTGCGCTTCAGTAGCCTTTGCATTGAGATCACTAAACTGTCTGAAACACTTCAGCCTACAGAGGGACTTGATCAAGGAACTCTCTAGCTCTGTCCCAGGGTTCAGATTTGCCGAGGAACAGAAAACCTTTTCCTTCAGAATGGCCATCTTACCATCTGTATCAAACGGGTCCATGAAGATTAATCTCTCATGCTGTGGAAGGGTACCTTAAGGACTGCCTGTTATGGCATTGCCATAAGGTGTCATGCCAGGATGCAGCTTTGTGACTTTACAAAACTTTTCAAGGCATCCTTCATCAGTGCTCCTTTTGATGGATCATCTTTGTTTGGCCCCACAGTTAGGGACTCTCTCCTGTAGGGAGGAAGATGAAAAGACCTCGTTTGTCATCAGAATCTGTTTTTTTTTTACCCCCACAAAGATCTTTCTCCGAGAACCAGCTTGGTGGTAAAAAAATGTGGTTCAAGGTCCTTTTCAGGAATCACAGGGAGATTTTATCCCAGAGGGCAAGCAACTACAATGGCAGATGCTGCCCACAAGGCAGAGAGGGGTCTGTAAAATCAAGGATCTCAAGATTCGCTCTTGGACAAAACTTTCCAGCGCTCCTGAGAAGTTGCCTGACTGTCGTCTTCTGGAGGCAGTCAGGGGTTGCTTAACTTTCTCCAAGACGCCTGGTGAGCTATAACAAATGATCTTTGGGTGCAAGGGATCATATCCAGAGGATATTTCATACCATTTTTACAACTCCCCAAACAAAAGAAAACTCTCTCCGATATCCCACCCAATCAGAGGGAAGCAGCAGCACTAGAAATTACAAAGCTGCTAGAAAAAAGGGTCAATATAGTAGGTTTCACCATTCCAAATTGGATCTGGAATCTACTCAAGGTTCTTTTTAGTGCCAAAAAAGACAGGGGACCTGAGGCCAATTTTGGACCCAACATTCATGAACAAGTCTGTAAAGAACTTGAAATTCTGGATGGTCACAGTTCAGTCCATTTTACCACTACTACAAAAGGATAATTGGATGTCCTCAATCGACCTTTGGGACATGTACTATTGTATCAAAATGAGCAGATGTTCCATTTTTTTCCTGCTTCCAGCTGGGAGCCAGTCATTAACAATTGAATACTCCCTTTTAGTCTCACCACAGCACCCAGGGTGTTCAAATGTATGACGGTAGTAGCAGATCACTTGAGACTGTGTGAATTCAATGTGTTTCCTTATCTAGCTGACTGGCTCCTGACTGCATCAACCAGGCATCTACTAATACAAGCCAGAGATTATCTGCTACATGTAACTTACATTCTGGGTATCAAAAGCAGCATGCAAAAATTGCAACTATGGCCCGTGCAGAGGATAGACTTCATAGGAACACGTCTGGATACACTAGTCTACCTACCTCCAGATAGGACAACTTTTGGCAATCCCAATACCTCCAGCAAATCTCGTCCTCTGAACATTTAGGTTCGATGGCTACCACAGTAACATTTATCCCAACAGCACGACTGCTCATGAGAATTCTTTAGTGGATTTGGGCAGTTCAATGATCCTTACATCAATACCCACTGAATTATATTATAAAGATATCCTGAGTATGCAAAGACTGTCTTGTAGTGGCTTCACTCCGAAGAAGTCAAACAAGGCTATTCCTTTGTAATTCTTCCCCCAATGCCACTTAGACCATGGATGGCTCCCAATTGGGGTGGGGCATTACCTGGGTCATACGGTCCATGGTACTTTGTTGATACAGGAAACCAATTTCCACATCAGTGTTCTAGAGATGAGTGGAGCTTCTAGCATTGGAAGCCCTTTAGAGCTTTCTCTGTCTCTAGAGACTTGCAGTTCAAACGGACAACATGTCAGTAGTTTGGTATATCAGGAAGCAGGGAAGAACTAGATCTTACCCACTGTGTTGAGAAGCCATAAAGGTTTGGCAATAGGTGATTTCTTCCAATGGCTTTCAGATCGCAATGCACATTGTAGGTAAGTCCAACATTCTAGTGGACAGGCACAGCAGAATGATCCTAATGCCTTGAGTAGTCTTCTCTAAATCGGTCCGTGGCAAACATGATTTTTCCACTAATGGGGTGAACCTTGCTGCGACATCTTTGCATCCCCTTTCAACAAGGGCAGCAGCTTTTTTGCCCTGTTCTCTCCAGAGGAACAGTCGTCTACAGATGTTCTAGTCCATGTTTGGCCCTCTGGTCTTACCATCCCCTTCCTCTTATCCCCAAGTTCCTCCAGAAAGCACAGAGGTTGAAGAGCAAAGTGATCCTCATGTCTCCCTTCTGGCCTTGACCGGTTTGGTTTCTCTTCCTTTGGTCTCATCCAGTTTGCCCTCCATGCACACTGGAGCCAAATCCAGATCTCCTGTCCCATCCATTGGGTCAGATTTACCCGGATCTTCCAGGACTAAAACTAACCCATATGGTTTCACAAATTTCAATGATTGCTAGAAATACCAGGTTTCACCCTCTTCAGAAATTTTGATATTTGCACACACAGCTTCTACTAGAAAAATCTATAAGAGCAAATGGAAAAGCTTCTCAGTATGGGCTCAGAAAAAACATAGACCCCCTTTACAGCTCCTATTCTGCCAGTTTTAGATTTTCTTGCCTCAATTTTCCAAGATGGAGCAAGTTTTTCTGCTATTAAAGTACAACGGACAGTCATCTCGAATTTTCATATTGGAGAAAACTCATCACTTCTTCCAAATTGTGTAATTAGGGCGGCGCAGTGGTGTTCGATTCTCGGCTGGGGTGCCTTCTGTGTGGAGTTTGCATGTTCTCCCTGTGTTCGCGTGGGTTTCCTCCGGGTACTCCGGTTTCCTCCCACATTCCAAAGACATGCATCTGGAGCATTTCTCCCCAGGCCTCCGCTGAAAACAGGCTCTGTGGAACCTAGTCGGACTTTCCCGGTCAACAAATGATAAATAAAAAATAAAATAATAATTTTCTTAGGGATACCTTCTTACTGAGACCCCCCCCCCCCCTGCATAAGACACTACTGTTCTTTGGGACTTAACTATGATCTTATGAGCTCCTCTTCGTTCCCCTTTTGAACCCTCAGCCAGGGTTGATTTGAATTATCTTTATTGGAAAACTGTTTTTGGTAGCTATTACTTCAGCTAGAATAGTATCTGGATTACAACACTATCATCCAAACCCCACTGTACTTGATTTTTTCATAAAGATAGGGTGATCTTGCGTACCAGTCCTTCCTTATTATCCAAAGTGGTCTCTGAAAACAATATTAACTCATCAACCTACTAGTATTATTTCCAAATTTCCAAAACAAAGATGAGTAGTCTCAATTTACTAGATCTATCTAGACAATTGTATTTTTTTATCTAATAGGAAAAAATCTTTCAGAAAGTCAGACTAGCTTTTTGTCTCCTTTAATGTTAGAAGGGAAGGCCATTTTACAGAACCACACTGGCTAAATGGATAACAGATTGCTTGTGTTGTGTATATTCTTCCAAAGGAAAAACACTTCATAAATATTTGGCAGCTCACTCCTTCAGATCAGTGTCTATATCTCAAGCTTTTCTGGTCCATAGTTTCTATTGATGACATTTGTGCAGGTACTGCTTGGTCAAACTCTCATACCTTTATTGCACATTACAAACTGGATATTTTTTAGAAATAGAGCTGCTTTTTGTTCAGTGCTCTAGAACATCCTTCTGGTTGGGCCACCCAAGGTTATTATAGCTCTGGACTGTGTCCCAGAGGTTGAGGAACAAATGAAAATGTCAGTTATGTACTCACCATAATGTTCCATCTGTGTTATCCATTTTCTTTCTTCCTCAGCTCCCCTTCCCCCTGTCCATGATTGAGAGACCTGATGGATATGCCTATTAGGAGCTTATAGTATTGTTGGAGCTCCTGTACTTTATGCTGTCATTGTCAGTTCATACTATGTATACAAATGTAGATACATTGTAAATATGTTTGCAGCAAACTTGATCTGAGGTATTCTTGGGAATGAGGCATTTTGGGAAAAGGAGGTGCTTGAGAATCTGATCCTAGAGCTATGGAAAGCTGCCAAGTCAGATCAGAGGATCAGATCCAAACCCACAGGTTGAGGAATAATGAAAATGGACAACACAGATGGAACATTATGGTGAGTACTTAACTTCTTTTTTGATGACCTTGAAGCAGACCTTGCACTGATGTTCCTGTTCAAAATTGGTTCTACTTGAGAAATCACCATTGTTAACCCCCCCTCCCCCCAATAAGAATGGTAAGGCTTTTGACAAATTTGAAAAGAAAATGTACTCTTCTGCCTTCTTAACATTCAGAATTTTAAACTCCCAGGCTTGTATGCTGGTTTTTACTTCTGTGTTGTGAGAGCATGCAAAAGTTAAAAGGGGAGGGGGGTCTTTAATTACCATTTTGGTAACTGCTTCTCATGTAATTAAACACTACATAAAGTATTTCTGCAACGCTGCAGATAGTGCCTACAGGGCTGATGCTTCTGAATTAGTTATGAGAAAATTTGCTTCATTATGCTCTCAAAAATAATCTTGACGATGTTAAAACTCAAATTTTAAATTATTCCTTGGGCAATGAAGTTATTTTTAGTCCTTTTGCAAATGAGGTGCTTAAGAGGTTTGAGAGGAAACTTTTGCTACAAGGGGTAACCCAAGGCTTCCAGCCTTTATTTTTGAAAGCAAACATTTTTTTTCCCACCTGTTACTTTTTCAGTAAACAATTTCAGCAGCAAGGTGCCTGCTAACAGAATTTTAAAAAGCGATAGCAATGAGGCCCTGGAAAGAAATGAAAAGCGTCTCAAAGCCCAGGACATTTCAAAAAGTCAAAATGAATGTTGGCCTTTTCCCCCTGCAACTTCTTCCTCAGTCTTCATTTTCCCCTTTTGCGCCATATTGTTGCAGACAATTGGGTTCTGAAAATCATTCAACAGGGATGCACTTGGCAGTGGGATTCCTACCATTCCAAGGGTCCTTCCTTGTTCAGTAAACCAGACTTCCCCACTTCCACTTTTGGAGCAGATGTTATAGGGAATCATCAAAACATTTCCTGCAGACCCAAGTTTTTGGCACCAGAAAAATCCCTGAATAAGACTGTGCTTGGAGGCCTGTACTAGACCTCTGTTCTCATTACTTAAAAGTTCTAAGTTCAGAATACTGTCTCTTCAGACCTGATTACCTATGGTGTCTTTACTAGCTTTCATGGTAAGACTAGATTTTAAAAGTTTTTTTTACTGTATCCTAATGGCAAGCATGTTCATATGTTTGATTTTCCATTATTTGACTTGCATCATCAGTTCTGTTTTACACTGTGGACCATCTGCAGCTCCTGTGGTATTTACAAAGTGTGTAGTCCCAATAATTGCTTGTTGCAGACTCAAAAATGTTCATAGTTTTCCTCATTTGGAATACTGCATTATTTACAGACATTTTTTTCCAGTTTAGAGTCCTTAGAAAGTGTTCATAATTTCCTACTCTATCTGGGAATTCAAGTGAAGTTACAGTAAGTCTCTTACTCTATCTTAAATTGTTTTCCTGGGATGTATTTTAGATTCTGCACTAGGACGAGATTTTCTTTCTTTAGACAGAGTAGAAGTGTCTCAAACTTTTCCATTCAAAACCAAGCATCTGCATGGGAATTTCTCAGAATTCCTGGGGTGCATGGCGTCAATGATTCTTATGATTCCTGTAGCCAACTTCACACGAAAAAACAAATTAGTACCTCACATCAGTCGATACTCAGCTCCATTCACCCTTTCTTTTCAGATTTCTTTTTTGGGGTTGTTAGTAGGGAGATTGCATGCTGGATAAAGTTGTGTATGAATCCATGTCACATCCCCCCCTCCCTGTAGTCTAGACCTGATTTTAGGAGCATGTTCAAAAGGAGTGAAAGTGCAATGTATATGCAACAAGGAAGACAGACAAACATAAATGACAGATGGCTGTAATAAATGCTTTGAAAGCTCTAAATCATCTCTGATCTCCATAGCCCTTGCAAGTTTTCACAGACTACATCACAGTGATGTGCATAAACAGGGGCCATCAGATTATCCCCTTTGCAGATTTGCCACGATTGTCTTTAAGGTAGCATGTCAGCTTAGTTTGACATTTTAAGGCTCATACATTCTGTCAGAGCAAAACAGACGGGCTTAGCAAGACCAGAACAGATCTTGCAATTGGAACCTTCACCTTTGGGTTTTCCAATAATTGCTGTAACTGTGGGGGACACCTTAACTAGATCTGTTTGCATCCTGAACCAACTAGACATTCTGCTTCAGGATTTCTTGCGAACAGACCTGGAAGATAGAACCCGTCTCATTCCTAGTTTCTCTCTGCCTTTTCCACTCTTTCCACTGATTAGCCATGGTTCTTCTGAAGATCTAGGACTCCCCAAAAGTTGTGGTGGTAGTCTCCTTTTGGGCCCAAGCAACAGTGGTTCTCCCTTCTTTTGAAACAGGCCAAGGGTAGTTACCACTGGCTTCTCTATGAACTGGATTTACTCGCACAAGATAGGGTATGTTTGGTGCACCCCAACCTGAAAATTCTTTAGCTCATTGCCTGGATGATAGAATCCTTATACCTTTTTCCCCCTGAAGAAGTGAAGCAGGTAGTGGAGGCTACAAAACTGCTTCTAGGAAACCAGACATAAGAGGAATTTTCTAGTTGGTATAAGTCAAAGAGCAAGGACCTTCTTAAAGGGCCTGTCTGCCTTGTTCTTGTTTTGTGTGACGTACTGTCCCTCTGGCCTTTTTGTCCTCTCAAGTTTCAGCTATTTCTGCTTCCTTTGGAATCCCCCATCCCTAATCATCCACAAGTTTTTTTTTAAAGGGCGTTTACTTAACTGGCCACCTAGAAAACATTTTGCTGCTCCTTGGGATCTAATAAGCTTATCGGGCTGAATTGAGGTTTTTGCATGGAAGAGTTATTTTTTCCATTGCTGTGACTTTAGCTACGAGGGTATCTGATTTACAGCCTATTAATTGTCAAACCTATCTGATTTTTCACAATGGCCGGATTTCTTTGAGAATTAATCCCTCATGTCTAACGTGGTGTCCGTTTACTCTTAGCTAGTCTGTTAATCTGTCTTCTTGATCCCATAAAATAAGGGGAAAAATCTTCATACTTTGGAGGCAGTTCAGATACTACCCTACACAAACAAAACTTTCATTCAGGAAAGCAGATAATCTTTTCATCTCCTGTGAGGGGAAGAGGAAAGGATGGTCACCATAATGAGCCTTTTTTAGGCAAAGTTGGGGCCAGTTCCACTACAGCTTTGGCTTCTTCGGGCAGCAGTGTGGTCCTCTGTACATATCTTGAAGCACTATAAATTAGATTCCTTTTACAGGTCTAGAACAGAGTTTGCTAGGACCATTCTCCAGGGGCTACTGGATTCTTAATTCTTTCTCCTTTGTTAAGTTCTAAACTATGGTAATACTCCCACTTAGCTTGGGCTACAGTGGTATGATGTCAGACCTAGAGCAATAAGTGAATGTACCGTAACAGTATGTGTTGTAATAAATAACTGTTACAGCTGAACCTCTCCCCCCAAACCTTTTTTTTTCTATTGCTGTTTATTGTGTTGCCAGGGTGTAAATGTATGCAGTTTGTGTCTTGTATGTATATAATTTCCCATTTTGGTTATGCTTCATATCCTGTTTCTTTCAGACCTTTTACCTCCCTTTTTGGGGTGAGAAAGCTCTGAGCTGTGCCAGAGTGTATAGAGCGTGGCCCTTTAACTTTGAAAAGCTGCTTGATAGCAGTGTGGTAGAACCCGTATAGCTTAGACTACTGCAACAGTGATGCATTACTGTCCTGTTAAGTTTGTCTACTCAACTATATTTTAGCTTTTATCTGTCATTTTATGTATGTATATATGCATGTATATAAATATATAAGCATTTTGTTAAATACAGGTCCAAGTACTTTGTGCGTAAATGATCTTTTTCCTGAAGTTGGTGGATAGTAGGTGAATGCATTGTTTTCTTTCTTGCTTTACAGCTGTTAGCAAGTTGTCTGATTCCTGCAAACCACTGAAGAAACGAACTGGAACTTCTGGAACTGGGTCGCCTTTCTATGAAAGCAGGAAAAGTTCATCTCCAGCAGCCTCTCTTAATGGGAATGAGGTAATTGGGGAAAGGCATGCTATAACTGTTGGTACAGTCATTTGATCTGATGTTCTTTTCATTCCTTTTCATGGTAGTGTCATAGATCTGACCTTCGGATCTGGCTTGGCCACATTCTTCAGACTTGGATCAAACTCTTGAGCTCCTCCCTCTTACCCATAATGCAGTACATCCACCCAAGTACCTCAGATCTCATTTGCTGCTTCAGTGTTCGGATGCGGGTCTCTGTACTTTCGAGCTTGTTGAAATTTTATCTTAAAATTTCATGGCGGTTTGTAAGTCCTCCCTCTTTAATTCCTTTTTCCTCTCGCAGTATGTGTGTGCATGCGAATAGTTTCCTTAGTATTTCAAAAAAAAAAAAAAAAAGTTTTAGAATAGTGTTAGTTAAAATTCTTATAGTTAAAAAAATTTCAATTAAACTTGAGTTAAGGTCTGTAGCATTAACCAAGATCTTTCTGGTCAGGTGGGATCCCCTTCTTCCAAAACTTCTCCAGAGTATCCTGCCAAGGAAGTCCCTCTGGGGAAGATGAGTAAAAGGAGGCACATAAACTCCCCACCGGATGATCTCCTTGATTTGGTTTCCCGACAGGCATGGAAGGAACCAGACACCGTCGAGCCCATACCCAAACACCTTGATAGGTTTCTGGTACCTTCAGCAGATTGAAAGCATTGGAGTAAGGTTCCCGTAGTTGATGCCATTGTGGTGGTGGCGGCAACCACTAAGAAAGACCTGGCAGAAGGAAACTGCCAATGTCCATCCACCTAACAAGGAGTCTGGAGCATTGGACCGGATTGAGAAGCGCTTTTATGCCTCGACCAGCTTTGCACTGAGATCGTTAAACTACCTGGCCCTTTTTACCAGGCTTTAGAGAGATCTGATCAAGGAGCTGTCCGTATCTGAGTCCATGCCTGCGGAGGAGTTTTTCCCAAGCTGACCATTCTATCTTCTGTTGCCAACTCACTCATGAGGCTGATCTCCCATACAACAGAGGGTACCTCACAAGCAGCTGGTTCAGGATTTTCCCTAAGGAGACGTGCCTGGATGAGGCTGTGATTTTGCGGCGCCCTTTAAGGCATCCGTTGTGAATGTCCCCTATGATGTCTCCTCGCTGTTTGGGCCATTGGTTCAATACTCTCACTCACAGCAAAATGGATGGCAAGACCCTTTCTGTTGTAGAAATTAAATTTTCTACACCCCAGAGGTCTTTCTCTAGGAATCAATGCTAAGGCAAGAAAATGTTTTTTGCAAATCCTAAGGGCCTTTTCAAGACACTCATGGGAAACTCTCCTCCAGAGGCAGAGGAAGAGGGTTTGATGGTAGGGGCCCACAAAACCAGGGCTTTAGAGAAGCCTTTTCTGATGAGCCCTACCATAGCTCCTGAAACGCTGCCCAACTGTGTCCATGTCAGGAGGGAGGCGGGGGTGACTAGCTATGCAGTCAGAAGCCTGGACCCATTTGATTCAAAACCACTGGGCGCTAAACATAATATCCAGAGATTACTACATTCCCTTTTCTCTTCTTATCCAAGCTCCAAGAAACCTCCCTGATGTGCCACCCAGTCAGAGGTAGCAGGCAGCACATGAAATTCAGCAGCTACTGCAAAAGTCATCCAAGAGGTCCCAGCCAAACAGAGGATTTGGAACCTACTCCTGCTTCTTTAGTGCTGAACAAGATGGGGACCTAAGACCCATTCTGGATCTAAGCAAGTTGAATGGTTATGTAAAGAAATCTAGGTTCTGAATGGTTACCGTTCAGTCCATTCTGCCACTGTTGCACGTGTTCGATAGATCTGAAGGACATGTACTATCACATCAAAATAGACGGACACTCCAGGAGATATCTGTGCTTCAGGCTGGGAGCCAGTCATTTCCTGTTCAGAGCACTGCTTTTTGGGCTCACCACAGCCCCCTGGGTGTTCACCAAATGCATAGCAGTGGTAGCAGCTCACATGAGGCTCAAAGGATTCTGTATGTTTCCATACTTAGACGATTATCTCCTTACCCACCCCCACGAGGCATCAGCTCATCCAAGTCAGAGATTACTTAATCCAGCTGTCTCACACTTTGGGCATCGCCATAAACCTGAATAAGTCCAACCTGGCTCCTGTTCAGAACTTGGAATTTTTAGGGACACAGCGGAACGCAAGGGAACAGATAGCTTCTCCCCCCTTACACCGCATAACAGTACTGAGGAATCAAGTCTGGGAATTATGCTAACAGGCCCCTCCTGCACAGATGGTCTTACAAGCTCTAGGATCCATGTCAGCAGTAATTCTGTTAGTTCCTCTAGTAAGATTCTTCATGTGGGTTCTCCAGTGGAGATTGATGGCACAGTGGTCCATTCTCTTTCACCTGCTAACCCTTCCCATCAGATTAACACCAATTTTGCAAGTGTCATGGCAGCTGGTGGATACAGTTGAACAATCTCATTCTAGGCAGGCCTTTCTTGACCCAATCCCTCGATAGCAAACTTGACCATGGATGCTTCCCAGTTCGGGTGAAGGGGGCATTACAGTGGGAAAATGGTCCAAGGCATGTGATCCTTTATTGAGACCAGGTTGCCTGTCCGTGTTCTAGAGATTAGAGCAGTTCTGGTAATGTTGCAAACCTTTCAGGACGCTTTCTCCTTCGAGGCGTTTGCAGTTGACATTGACAACATGGCTGTCTGGTACATCAGCAAGCAGGGAGTAACAAGTTTTTACCCCTTGTGCAAGGAAGCCATGAGGGTGTGGGAGTGAGCAATATCTTCAGACACATCTTCTAGTTGTAAAACATATCCCAGGGAAAACCAGTGATCTGGTGGACAGACTCTGCAGATTACTCTTAGTCCCACACAAGTGATCCCTCAGTCAGTGGCGATCATGATCTTCAGTTGCTGGGGTCAGCCTTGCTGCGATCTCTTTGCCTTTCCACTCAACAAATGCAGCAAGTTCTTCACTCTGATTCGTCCTCCGGGGGAGTCCCCAAGGGATGCACTGGTACACGATTGCCCCCCTGGGTCTCCTATATGCTTACTCTCCTCTCCCTCTGATCCCGAAGTTTCTTCAGAAGGCAAGCAGGCTGAAGAGGTCTTTCATCCTCATTGCCCCCTTCTGGCCTTGACAGGTGTGATTCCCCTTCCTCTGGTCTCCTCTGAAATATCTTCCTTGGGTACTGGAGCCAAGACAGGACCTCTTTCATCTGTCAGTGATGCAGCATCCGAACCTTCACACCATCAGGCTGACCAGTTTATCCACATTCACCCTTAGTGAGACAGTCCAGGCTTTCTTCCCTGGTCTGAAAAATACTTCTAGCCTTGCAAAAGACTTCCAAAAAAGTCTACACCAGCAAGTGGAAGAGGGTCATTATTTGGGTTAGATAGAAATACTGACCCTTTCTCAGCACCACTTTTGGATGTTGTAGTATTTCTTGGTACTCTATTTAAAGAAGGTGTTAGCTTCTTTATCCTCAAGCTTCAATTGGCTACGATTTCTAATTTTCATACTGCAAGTTAATCTCGTTCCCTGTCAACCTTTAGGTTATGCAAATCCTTTATGAAAGATGTTTTATTGAGGCCTCCCATCAAGGACTCCTCCCCTCCATGGGATCTCACTATAGTGTTGCAGGCTTTCTCGGGGACCCTTCGAACCAGCTTTAAGTTGCATCATGAAGTTTTTGTCATGGAAGGCACTCATTTTGGGGGCTATAACTTCTGCTAAGGGAATTTCTGAACTACAGACCTTATTCTCCAAATCTCCTTGTGTAATTTTTCACAAGGGCAGTCTCTCTACATACCAGTCCCTGCTTTTATGCCCAGAGTAGCCACTGAAAGCAATATCAGCCGGTCCCTCCACTTACAAGTGTTCTTTCCAAATTTCTCTAATAAAGGGGAGTATGTTCTTCACTTTCTAGACATTCATAGACAACTCTATTTCGTCCTGCACAGAACCAAACAACACAAGGAAGTCTGACCAACATTTCGTAGCCTTTTCGTCTAATAAATTAGGCCAAGCGGTGTCCAAGATTACTTAAACGAAATGGATATCTGTCTGCATTTCATACAGTTTAATCACTCAAAGACCTAGAGCACATTCCACCAAAGCCATGGCTGCTACGTCTTCTGTTTTAGAACCTCCATTGATGATATTTGCGCATAGTGACATGGTCTAACAGTCACACTTTTGTGCTACACTACAAGTTGGATATCATTTTTAGGAGTAGAGCTTCCTTTGGCTCAGTTGTGCTTCGGCATATCCTTCCATGAGGGCCACTCGGGAGTTGTGTATCTGGGGTCTCTGACCCTGTCGTGAGGAGGAATGAAGAAGACAACATCAGATTAAAAGATTATGGCTTCCCATAACGTGGCATCTGTGTTGTGTATCTTCATTCCTCCTCACCTTCCCACCCAACCACCCCCCCACCCCTGCTTCTTTGTTCTAGAGGATCATGACGGGAGTCTTACATCCAATGTCTGAGCCACGTCTGCCATTCTTTTGCTGTATCGGTGTTGGATATGTGGAATCAGCAAACTTGATCTGAGTTGTTTGGGTGGATGCAGTGCATTATGGATGGGGGGGAGCTTGAGTCTGATCAAAGTCTGAAGAATATGGCTGAGCCAGATATGAAGGTTGGATCAGAGACCCCTGTCGTGAGGAGGAATGAAGATAAGACAACACAAATGCCAAGTTATTGTAAGACATAACCTTTTATTAACCAATTAAATGCAGTGATTCTGTTTTGAGTTACAGCCTTTAATTGCAAGACTGAATACAGTAAAACATGGATAGTTCAGAGTGAGAAGTCTGCCTGCATATTTACATGAGGTGGGAGGAAGCTGGAACACTAGAGTAATTTCAAAATGGAAGGGGTAGGGGCTTGAAAACTCTGCATACAGTAACAGGGAATTGATATCAGACTGAATTTGAGAAATGAATCATTAATGCCTTTCAGAGAACCAGTATACTTAACCTTTTGATTTTTTTATATCTGGAACAGATAACCCAAGACCCACTTTCCCTGTATATTTTGTAACTTTGAAAGTCATTGCATGCTGCTTACCTGTGGACACGGATATTGGCATTGTTCAGGTGTGCATCCTTATAGCCTCATCTGTTTATGCACAATATTGGGTAATGACTAATCCTTCCCATTAAAAGGGCAGTAACCCAAGGAGATGAGTGACTGTGGTAACACAAAATAATAGAAATCATCTGCTGTTAGGGTGAGCTTATCAAATAACTACTTTCTGTACGATTATTTTTGCATCAGGGTACCCCTTGGTGTGATCGCTACTGCTTTATGAGATGTTAATCATTTCCATCTGCTACAGTAGCCTTTAAGCTGTATGGGTTGTGTCCTGCCCAGCTTCCAAAAGCTCTGGCTTCCTCCTATACCCACACTAGCTCATTATTCGCAGAAGCAGTAGTTGGTCTTCAGCTCCAATTCTGGCAGGTGAGTCCCAATGGAGAAGCCTTCCACACACAATACTGAAAAAGAGGGAAAACAATCTTTATTGTAATAGTGCTTTTTAGAGGTATTGCCACTGTAAGAAACTGTACTTGTTTCTAACATCAGAAGATCAGATCCACTTGCCATCATTAGCTTTCGACTACTGGCAAAAACTGTATCTATCCCCATAGTGCATTTTTAAGCTGTGCCAAGTTGTTAAACCCCCCAACATAACAAAATTCGCTCACAACTACCTAAAGGTGCTGCTGCTGAACGCTAGGAGTTTATAAGCAATAAACTGCACTCCCTGTATGCACTCCTCACCCTGGAGAAGATGTATGTGCAGTCACAGAAACATGGTGCACAACCATGGAGATCATCCCAGCTATCAAAGGCAACAGTGCCTTTCATGCATTTTGATCCCCCTCACCTCAGGATAAAACAAAAAAAGGATGTTTCTCAGTGTTTTATAAAAAGCAGGTACACTGCTAGAATGGTCCAGCAACATGGCTTGCTTGAGCTGCTGTATGCCAAACTAGGGTCTATATCAGCATATCGAAAGCTGAAAACGCCAAATGCAATTTCATCAAACTGAAATGTTCGAAATCGCAAAAGAGCGAACTGATGGAACATAGATTTCTTTCCCAGGGAAAGAAATCTGTGTTCCATGCAAAAATAAAAATTAAATTAAACACTGACAGAAGTGGGAGGCTGTGCCTCCCTACTACTTAAATATACCAACTCCGAGACCGCATCACAGTGGAGGAAATAGCAAACTCCGATGACGGCCCACCGATTTATTTTCTTGGGAAAGAAATCAATGTTCCGTCAGTTTGCTCTTCTGAGATTTCGAACATTTCAGTTCGATGAAATTAACTTTGTCGTTTTTAACATTCGAAATGCTGATAGGAAACCCGTCCAACTAGATCTGGAAAACCACACCTCCTATCTAAACCTGCTGGAATCTTGTAGCATTCAGCCTAACACCATACTTACAGGTGAGTTGAACTACTTCCATAAACTGGGAGACTTCTGTGACTCATTCACTTGTTCAGAGATTTTTGAATTTCATCAGTGCAAGCACCCAAACTCTAGAGGTACAGTATCCTAGACCTGGTACTCGCAAACATGGGAGGATGCTGCTCAGTCCTGTGCATTAACTCCTTCCTGGTATGATCTGACCACAGAATGACTTTTGGCATTAAAAACGACATAGAATCCCCATCAAACTCCATATTTGTTAAGAACTTTTATAAGGTCAGTTACCTCAAACTGACAGCTTATTAAACTTCCAAGCCCCCCTGAACCCATATTGCACTGAGACCTACTCTGTGCTGTATACACTGTACAATCACATTCATAGCCGTATGTAGGAGGCAGTACCTGTCTGAGTCAAATCTGATTACTGGCAAAAATAAACCACACTGGTGGACCCCTAGCGTAAACAGGTTATTTAACAAAAGGGAAAAAATAGTTTCCGAAGTCAAGAAGGACCAGAAAAAAACAGTGCAAAAAGACACTCACCAGTCTAAAATTAGAGAACTGGTCAAATCTACCAAAGCAAAATTACAAGGCAAAGATAACCTCCCAGGTGAAGGATAACCGTAAGGCATTTTTTATGTTCATAACCTCAGGGGAAACCGCTTATCAATGTGCCGAGTTAATCATGAATGGCAACACTCAACACCCATCCTGAAACTATAGCAAACCTACTGGACAAAAATCGCCTCCTACCACACACAAATGCCTGCAGCTATCCTCCTACTGGTCATTAGGATGCAACAGGTCCTTCCTGCACTCACTAGAGCCAAAAATGCAGCCTCCATGGTCCCTGACAATATTCCAGAATGCTTCTTAAAAAGCTTAAAACGGAATCTACCAAGGCAGCTAGAAGTCCTTTTTAACCACAGTCTTCAGATAGGCTTGGTCTCAGAGGAATGGAGGACTTCAACAGTCATCCATCTGTAAAAGGGAGCCCATCAACTGACCCAGGGGAGCTACAGACCCATAAATTTGACAAGTCCTTATCTGCAAGGCCATGGAGGGAAAATATCATGGACCTGATCAATAACGACATACAAAATCTCTAAATACTGCACCAAATCCAGCTTGGTTTTACCAAAGGGGAGGTCTTGCCTGCTCAGTCTGGTGGACTTATTCGGGAAAGTTACCAGGGCCATGGATAGTGGTAAAATGGTACACACCGCTTGTCTAGATATGGCCAATACTTTTGACACAGTTTTCCAGTCTGGAATCATGGATAAACTTACTGCATTAGGGCTAAACCCCTACATTGTTGGGTGGATAGCAAATTGGCTCACTGACAGGACACATGTTGCCCAGATAGGCGAATCCACTACTGATAAGAAAACTGTTAGTAGCGGTGTCCCATAGAGCTCTGTTTTACCCCCACCCATTTGGTGTATACTTCTCTGAAGTGAAGGCCAATGTTGAGGGCCTCTGGCTCACCAAGTTAGCAAATGATTGTAAGCTAGGAGCAATCATCAAATTCCTAAATGATGTTGACGTCCTACAAACAGGCCTAAAAATGATAAATGGTTGGTGCCAAAACCATGATCTGAGACTGTTAAATGTGTATTCAAACTCTTTGGTAAATTGGATATACTTGCAAATTATGTTGATAGCACCCCTGTAAAAGTAGACTGAGTGGTGAGGGACTTATGAACACAGATAAATGGTAACCTAAACTTTCATCACCAGGTAGGTAGGACAGTGATGAAATCCTTCTATGTGGCTCAACTTGCAAATAAAGGCATGGCATCAAAGTCAAAGGAAGTCGTATTGCCGTTATTCTCTGCCCTCATCATGCCCAAAATCGAGTACAGTGCTTCCTTCTGCATGTACCTAATTGGTGCTTAAACTAATTGAGTGGCCCTAGAGCTTTCTCACTAAATAATTTAAAAAAAATACAAAGCGTAAGGCACATGTCTTGTGTGGATTGTCTAAAGGCCCTATCCTTTTACTCATTCTCATATTTACTGAGGGGTGACTTATGGCTGATCTACCAGGTATTCTTTGATCCAGCCCTGATGAAAATGTTACATATTCACAAGAAAAACTGAGGATTAAGCGTTCATGGCCCTTTTCCTTACATGTGACTTAACAGGAATTGTTGGACAGCCAGTTTTCATATCCCAAAGGCTACCTTGTCAATAGTGAACTTCCCATTTTCGTAAAATAAAGCCTATCCCTTATTCTCTCCAAAGAGAGTTTGGATAAATGGATGGGAACAGTAAATTCGCTTTTGGGGTATTGCCCATATCCCTTATGGACAGAGGCAGTCTGTAAAATGACTCTGGTGTCCAACACCGAAAGATCCACTACCCTGGTACTACCCTGTCCCATATCTGGGGAATTAAGATAACGTATTGTTTTCCTGGGTATTGCTGTCTAGGCTTGTAAAGGCTGTTGCACCATTAGCCCAAGTAATCACCTATGAACCCACAATATGTCAATTGTCACCTTATCCTCACAAATGGGTTCAGATCCGATTCAACCGTTACCAAGGCTTGTGGTCGCAGAGTTTGCTCTTGGGCACCTCCCCTTTACCCAGAATGCACCTAAGGCATTACCTCAGATTTCATTTGCCTCTTCATGAAGAACGTTTGTCGCCTTTTGCTCTTCGGTGTAGATAAGTGCTTTTTGTTGTTTTTTTCTCATACCTTTCTATATTGATGGTTCTTCACTCTAAGGTTAATTTTTGCTGTCGTTCTCTCTTCTGAATACCTGTAGCCCTCTTCTCTACCTTTTAAATATTCCCTACAATTGCTGGTAGGCCCCGTCCTTCCCCTTTTAAGTGGGAGCTAAATCTTTTGCTACCATTGTTGGTAGCTGTCTTACCCTTCCTCTTTTCCTATTTAAAAAAAAAAATGAATCCTTCCTAATTTTCTCTGCTATCGTGTGTGTGTGTGTGTGTGTGTGTGTGTGCGTGCATGCTCTATGTGGTCTAGATTGTTCTGTTCTGCTATGGCTGACGAAACAGAAGTCTAGGCTTTAAAAAAATGTGAGAAATGTGGCAAGAAAACGCCTCTAAGTGATTGACACACTCTGTGTATTTTGCTCAGGGACATTACATCTCCAAGATGACTGTAGTAACACTGTTTCAACCAAAGTGCCTTGATTGACAGTAACAAGAAATTAATGTTGATAGGTCTTCTCCCCTTTTCTGAAGCCATTGCTGGCTTATACTCCTTGCCTTTTCTAGCCAGTCCAGACCTCAGAACTGCCATTCTTTGACTCTGTGAGATTCATCAGAATCATCAGGAAAAAAAATCTGAACTACCTGAATCACAGTGGGTCCTTTGGGTCCGAATACTTTTAAGACTGGTTCAGACAGATCCCCTGAGTGGTCAGGTCCTTCAGCTCTGAAGAGATTGGATCAGACTGGTAGTCTGACATTGGTTGAAGTCATTTCCCCCTCCAGATCTAGGTCTCCAGCCTTATCTTCTCTGTCTGCCAGAAGCCTCTCAGATGATGTGGACAGAGTGGTACAAAGGCTCCTGAGTACTCTGGTGCGCTCCACACTTTTATTGAATCCTACCCCTTGAGCTTCAGATCTAACCAAGTGTCCCACACCAATTCCTGTTCCTTCTCTGACTTCTTTCCAAGCTTTGGCGTCGAGAGATTTGAATGTCCAGATCGGACTAATATCCGATCAGAGGACTTCGGATCAGGTGTTTGCCTTGAGTTCCTTCGCTCTGTTCAAGTTGGATTCTCTCCAAGCCATTTCCCACTGGTAGGTTCTGGGGATTGGGTATCGACTCAGAGGGTTTCGATTCGGTCCTTGGTACTCAGGGCTTCGGCTCAGATGAGTTTGCCTTCGGTTTCATCTTCGGACATTGTCTTCTGGAGCTGAGGGGGATGATGGCTCTGACTACTACTTTGTCGGATCCGGAGGCCCGCTCGGTTTGGGAGCAGACTGCTTTTGGGGCTCTGAAGAGGGCTGTGGCTTCCCCAGCCTTTCTAGCGGGATCTTCGAATTTCCAAAACCCCACCCCCCCTTGTTCAGCTACAGTGTCTTCCTTCTGGGCACTCTTCCACAGGGACAGTGAGAACCTGGGCCTCAGGGTACTACAGTTGTTAGCCCAGCCTCTTCCAAAACCTCCCTGACAAGTCACACCAAGGAAGTCCCTAGGAAGAAGACTTGCAAGAGGAAGCATTTAGACTGAAGAGTCCGCCACCTGATACTGGCTTGTATAAAGGAGAGGGTTCTGCATGGTCACCTACTGAAGATGTCTCCCTTGGAGACACCCTTGAATTATTAAAGTAGAGGGGGTGTCTGGCAGTCCTCCTCTGGAGGACTCTGTATACCTCAAAGCCTCTGGATCTCGACCTTTCTCCCCTTGAGTGACTCCACCTTGAGACAAATCTATTGAATTAATTTCTAAGAAGGCGTGGGAGACCCCAGACGCACTTTAGTTTACCCCTCGGAGCCCAAATAAGTTCATTACATCCCTTATAGACACACAGTTTTTGACCATGGGGGTTGCGGTGGATGCCATTGCTGTAGCAGCAGCAACCTAAAAGGAACTCTTAAGTAGTTCTGCTATCCATCCATCCTAATAAAGTTTCAAGGATGATGGATAGATGTGGGAAGTGCATCTTTTTATCAGCGACCTTTGCTCTACTGTCCCTGAATTACTTGGCTTACTTTACTAGGTTGCAGAGGGATCTGATCAGAGGTTTCAGATCTCCTCAAAGGAGCAGTAGCTGAGGGGTCATGAGACAGGGTTTCTTCTCCGCCCACCACTCTACATTCTATTACTAATCTTTCCATGCATCTTGTTTCTTATGCAGCGGATGGAATTTGCAAGGCAGCGGGTGCAGAATATCATATCCTGGGGCTGTTTTATCCCCTTTTCTCAACCCCTTCCCACAATCAAGAAGATCCTGAACTTTCCACCCATTCAGTGGGAATGGGCAGCCATCCAAGTTCAAAAGCTGTTTGTTATCCAAGAGCCAGACCAGATAGAATCCGGAACTTACTCCAGGTTCTTTTTAGTTCCAAAAAAAAAACAGGGACTAGAGATGCATTCTGGATCTCACCAAACTTAGCAAGTCAGTAAAGGCAAAGTTTTTCAGATGGTTACGGTTCAGTCCATTCTTCCTTTCCTTTGAAAAGACAATTGGATGTGCTCTATAGACATTCGAGATGTGTACTATTACGTAAAAATAGACAGGTGGTCCAGAAAGGCACTTGCTCTTCTGCCTCTGAGCCAGTCACTGTCACTTTCAGCTCTGCCCTTTGGACTCACTACAGCCCCCAGTGTGTTTAGCAAATGCATGACAGTAGTAAGAGCTCACTTGAGACAACAAGGATTCTGGGTGTTTCCATATCTAGATGACTGGCTCATCAGTGCCCTAACCAGGCATCATCTTATTTGGGCAAGAGACTGTTCTAGAAGTTTGTGCACTCTTGGGTATCATAGTAAATCTGTCCTCTCTAGAACCCACACAGAACCTCTAGTTCATAGGTGCAGTTCTGGATACAAATCAGATGGTAGCCAAGCTGCCATTCTCAAAAGTGATGACAGTCGGATCTCAGGTCAGAGTATTACTTCACAGAAACTCAGTACTGGCTTGCCTAGCCTTACAGACTCTCGATTCGATGGCTGCAACGATCATTCTAGTTCCATTAGCACATTACCACATGAGAATACTCCAATGGCTCCTGTCAGTGCATTGGTCCTTCCTAGAACTTCCCATGTCCTTCAAGATTCGCCTCACCAGCCTTTGCAAGCAGGACCTTCTCTGGTGGCTTCAGTCTGTTCAGGTGACTCAAGGTTGTCCGTTTATCCTCCACAGCCCAAGACCATGGCGACCATAGATGTGTCCCAGATTGGGGAGGGGGGCATTATCTGGCAAAGATAATCCAAGGCACCTGGTCCCCCATCGAGGCCAGTCTGCATATAAATTTCCTAGAAATGAGTGGTGCTTCCGGCATTGCTAGCATTTCAGGACTCTTCCTCAAGGGACTGTTGCAATGCAGTCGGATGTCATGTTGGTAGTCTGGCACACCAACAAACAAGGAGGAGTCAGATCGTACCCTGTATGTCGAGAAGCCTTCAGGGTTTGGCAATAATTATTTCGTCCAGCCATTTACTGATAGCATACATACTGGTGATATGCAACGGGATAGCAGACAAACTGAGCAGGACTATTCTAATGCCTCACAAGTGGTCCCTCAGTCAGAGTTGCAGAGATGATTGTCTGTCAGTGGGGCCAGCTTTGCTGTAACCTTTTCGCCTCTCCAGTGAACAAGTGCAGGAATTATTCTGCCCTGATTTCCCCCTCTAGGTGAGTCCCCGAGGGATGCCCTCCTCCATATTTGGGCCCCGGGTCTTCTGTATGCTTTTCTCCCTACCCGATTGGTCCCAGCCTTCTTAACGAAAGCCAGTTGACGAAGATAATAATCTTAATTGCTTCCTACTGACTTCGACAGATTTGGTTCCCCTTCCTGTGGCCTCTTCTGGAAGAACCTTGGATTCTGGATCCTGTTCCTGATCTGTCGCATCCAATGGGAATGGTTCATCAAATTTACATAATCTCAAGTTGACAACTTGACTGCTCCAGTTCTGGTCTTTGCCAGTCAACCCCTTCTCTCTTCCCTTGTCCAACGCATTCTTTTGTGTCTCTAATCCTTCACCGTAAAATTTATCTCAGTAAGTGAAAACGTTTTGGTCGTTGGGCTAAGTCTTGGCATTAGATCCCTTCACTGCTCCTATTCATATAGTCTTGGATTTTTTAGCACATCTTTTTAATGAAGGTGCAGCTGCAGCTACTGTTAAGGTACAGTTAGCTGCCATATAGAATTTCAATTTGGATGAAAATGGATCTTCACTGATTTCTTGCAGTCTGCAAAGCCTTTTTGAAAGCATCAATTCTTTTAAAGCTCCCATACAAAGACCCTTCTCCACTATGGGACTTAAATTACATTCCAAGGCATATTATCTGCCCCTGTTCGAGCCACCGGCACACTGTGACCTGAAATTCTTGTCGTGGAAGACCTTTTTCCTAGTGGCAATCCTGTCTTTTAGAAGGGTTTCTGCTCTGCAAGCCTTATCGTCTCAATAACATTATTTGATTTTTCGCAAGGATAGTGTCTCCTTCCGTA